>NC_050452.1:52152082-52452082 GCF_903995425.1 Onychomys torridus | reverse complement strand
GAAAACTCAAACTCCCTAATAGAAACTCAAACACAAAAACATGTACCAGCAGCTAGATAAAATCTCTTTTTAGAATTACTTGGTACTCTATATGACCATTAATATCATAACAATAGTTTTATATATACATATATATATATATATATATATTAATCTTTGAATTTTTGATATAATTAATCTTATAAATTTTGATGTAAAATCTATCCCTTCAAATAATTTTAGAATCAAAATAGAACCAAAGAATTATGAGATTACTGACAAAAGTATAGTCCCTTAATTTTGGTTTTTCTTCTGTCCTATATCAAATGGTTCTTCTGACATGATACAGGGAGTTTGCATTTTCCTTTTGACAAACATGCTTGGGTTTAAAGAAAGAGAGAGCCATTCTCCAACTCCAATGCCAGCATTAATTTTTTTTTTTTTTAGACAGGGTTTCTCTGTGTAGCTTTGCGCCTTTCCTGGAACTCACAGAGATTCACCTGGCTCTGCCTCCTGAGTTCTGGGATTGAAGGCATGCACTACCACAGCTCAGCTGTCAGCTTTAACTTTTAATTGAACAGGGACTACATAAAAACCTTTCCTTGTTTGCATCTGTATAAAATGACAGGCTCTAGATATGGGTGTTTCCCATACAATGCATGGCAGAATCCAATCAGCTCTCTTGATAAGTTGAATTCTATCACTTTGGGATATTTGCTGTTAATCTCTCAAAAAATTACTGCAAGATCTTTGTCAAGGTTCACTTTCTGCCCATAATTTGTCAATGTCATCCTTAGTTAAAGGTACTACAGTTTCTGCTGTGTCTATTCCTTCTAATTGACGAAGTCTCAATTTTCCTTTTAAAATCAATCAGAGACTTTCTCTACCATACATTTTTTTTCATTTTTCACTCTGTTTATTTGGTAGAAATATCCATTCCAATATGTTATCTTCCCTCTGCATTAGAATCCCTGTAGGATAATGTTTAGAGGGAAAAATAACCCAAATTCAATCAAGCTTTGTGTCTACATGATCCATATGTCCTTCTTATACTTTGTTTTCCATCAAGGCCAAGTCTCTCTCAGCTTCAGCTGATAATTCACTTGGATTATTTAAGTCCTTGTTACCTTCTAAGGTTTTGAACAAATTACTCAGTTCATCATTTTTTAACCCAACAACAGTTCAGAAATGGGAAATGTCTCCGAAAAAATTTTGAAAGTAATTAAGAGTCTATAATTGATTAAATAGGTCTACTTTTTGGTAGACCTATTTTATATCCTAAATAGTTAATATAATTTCCTCTTTGTATCTTTTCAGGAGCAATTTGTAATCCCTAACAAGGCAAACTTTTCTTTATTTCTTCAAACATTCTTTCTAAAGTATCTGCATTTGTATCAGCTAGTAAAATATCAACCATGCAATGTTAAATTATAGATTTATGAAATTATTTATGTATTATTACTAATGCCTGACATAAAAAATTATGGCTATTTAATAATCCCTGTGGGAGAACACTCCATTGATACTTTTTAACTGGTGAGAATTACTATAAGTAGGTATCATGAAGACAAATCTTTCTCTGTCTTTTTTTTTTTTGTAAGGGTATTGAAAAGAAACAGTCTTTTAAATCAATAATAGCTTGTAGATGCCATTCTTTAGGTAACAGAGCAGACAAAGGAATTCCAGGCTGTAGAGAGTCCATTGGCTGAATTACTTTGTTAATTGTTCTTTGGTCTATTACCATTCTCCATATACCAGATTTCTTTTTAATTTCAAATGCAGGAGAATTCTAAGTTCTGGTTGATTCTTCAATATGCTGAGAATTCAACTGTCTTTGTACCAGCTCTTCAATAGCCTACAGTTTCTCTGTTGTTAAGACCATTGCTGAACCCATACAGTCTTGTCTGTTAACAATTTTAAAGGTAGAGCTGTTGGTGTCTTTGGAAGATCAGCAGTGGTTATGCCCTGTTCTTGTAAATCTGGATAGCTAATGACTGTTGTTTATAATAATACCTTCTAATATTTATCTCAGAAATGTGTTAGTTTAAGGTTTGTTTCTCGGGACAGAGGAATGTTAATCTGGGTATTCCATGGTTGTAAAATATCATGGCAGGCATAAATTCATAGCTATATTATCCACATATGGCTTTAATTTTCCTTTTTGTCCTTCTGGCCCTATACATTTGATCCATCTTGCACTCTGTTTCACTTGAGATAATGTTCCAGTTCCTAACAGCTAAACATTTACCTCCTGAAGAGGCCAATTTGGATGCCAAGATTCTGGTGCAATGTGACTGCAGAACTGGTTGGCACACAGGAAAATGTCCAGCTATAATAAACCTAAAAAGCTTCTGTAAGACAAGGGACATGAGATAAAATGGCAGGCTATATATTTGGTAAAGATCTTCACCAACCCCATGTCTAACAGAGTTGATCTCCAAAATATATAAATAACTAAAGAAACTAGACATCAAAAAACCAAGTAATCCAATTAGAAAATGGAGTACAGACCTAAACTGACACTTCTCAACAGAAGAATTTAAAAGGGCCAAGATACACTTAAAAACTGTACAACATTCTTAGCCATCAGGGAAATACAAATCAAAATTACTGAGGTACCATCTTGCATCTTTCAGAATTACTAAAATCAAGAACACTAATAAGAGCTTCTGTTGGAAAAGATGTAGAGTGAGGGGACACTCCCCTACTGCTGGTGGGAATGCAAACTTGTACAGCCACTTTGGAAATTAATATGGCAGTTTCTCAGAAAATTGGGAATCAATCTAACTCAAGACCCAGCTATACCAATCTTGGGCATTTACCTGAAGGATGATAAATCATACCCCAAGGACAATTGCTCAACTATGTTCATCTTCAATGTTATTCATGATAGACAGTACCTGGAAACAAACTAGATGCCTTTAACCAAAGAATATATAAAGAAAACGTACATTTTTCCAATGGATTATTACTCAGCAGTTAAAAAAAAAGCACTATTCTGAAAATTTGCAGCAAATGGATGGAGCTAGAAAACAACATCCTGAGTGAGGTAACCCAGACCCAGAAACTCAAACATATGCATTCACTTGTAAGTAGATATTAGCTATAAAGTAAAGGATAACAATGCAACAATCCACAGAACCAGAGAGGCTGCATAACAAGGAGGGCCCAACAAGGATGCATGGATTTCCCTGGAAGGGGAAATAGAAGAGATCCCCTGAGTAGACTGGTGGTGGGGGGAAGGGAAGGGGTGTACATGGGGATCAGGTTGGACAGATTTAGGCATGGGAAGGAGGGGGAGAGTAATGAAAGCAATGGCTTGATTGGGTGGGTTGGGCATTTCGGGGTTACAGAGAAATTTGTTGCCAAGGAAGCTCCCAGGAATCCACAAGGATGACCCCAGCTAAGACTTCAAGCTATAGTGTAAGGGTGCCTGAACTGGCCTTCTCCTGTGATCAGATTGATGACTACCCTCATTGTCATCAGAGAACCTTCATCCAATAACTGATGGAAAGAAATGCAGAGTTCCACAGTGAAGCACTGTGCTGCACCCTGGAATCTTGTTGAAGAGAGGGAAGAAGGTCTTTATGAGCTAGGGCGCTCAAGGGCATCACAGGAGAATTCACAGAAACAACTAACTTGGCCTCATAGAAGCTCACAGACTATGGACTAACAGCTAGGGAGGCTGCATGAGATTGACCTAGACCCTTTACATATGTGTGACAGTTGTATAGCTTCACCCATTTGTGGGATTCCTAGCAGTGCTATCAGGGCCTAATGCTTGAGCTGACTTTTAGGACCATTTTCCCTCTACTGGGATGCCTTGCCCAGTCTTAATAGAAAGGATAGAACTGAGTCCTACATCAACTTCATATGCCATGCTTTGTTGGCACCCATGGGTGGCCTGCCCCTTTCTGAACAAAAACAGAAGAGTGGATTGGGGGATGAGAGGGGAGATGAGGGAAGAGAATGGGAGGTGATGAAAGAGGAGAAACTGTGGAAAGGATATAAAATAAATGAGAAATAATAATAAATACATAATAAAAAGAAAAGAAAATAGAGATATAAAATATTGAATCAAGAGAGCATTTTAAACAGTATTATAATTTTCTTTCCTTTTCCTTTTTCTCAACTTTTGTTAGCTCTTTTGGTATACAATCTTTTTCTTTTCTCCTTTTTTATTTATTATATTTGTGTTTTAATTTTACATATCAGCCATGGGTTCCCCTGTCCTCCCCCCTCCTGCCCCTGTCCCCACCTTCCCCGTCCCCTCCTCTCCATTCCCATTTCCTCCAGGGCCAAGACTCCCCTAGGGATTCAATTCAACCTGGTGGATTCGGTACAGGCAGGTCCAGTCCCCTCCTTCCAGGCTGAGCAAAGTGCCCTGTGTAAGCCCAAGGTTTCAAACAGCCAGCTCATGCACTAAGGACAGATCCTGGTCCCACAGCCTGGGTGCCTCCCAAACAGTTCAAGCTATTCAATTGTCTCACTTATCCAGAGGGCCTGATCCAGTTGGGGGCTCCTCAGCTTTTGGTTCATAATTCATGTGTTTCCATTAGTTTGGCTATTTGTCCCCTTGCTTTTCCAATCTTGGTCTCAACAATTCACACTCTTACTGTCCTTTTTTTTTTTTCATATTTTTCCCTCTTCCTCATCTCAGACACAACTACCCTCTCCACTCACCAAGGCTGTATCTTCCTTAATCCTTTTCTAGTTAAATCATGCTTTACTTGTCCTCATGTGAGTATGGCCTCCACTGGAAGGTACTCAACCCACCAGGGTTCACACCCTTAAAGATAAGAGACTTTCTCAAGAGTTCCTTAGCTGGGACTGAGACTTCATCCTCACATTGCTGCTCAATGCTGGCTTTTGGTATGGTCTGTCACACTACCTAGGTTTAATGTATGACATAGATATTCTAATACTGTCATTTCACAGCCATCTGATGATTATCTTTTTTTTTTAACTCCTTGAGAAATAAGAATAGCATCTCTTCCATCTTGAAAAACTTTCCTTATTTTAATCTATCCTAAACGTTTCCATTCTGTGCACTTTAAAACCAATCTTCTTGGGTTCCTGGGCATGATGCTGAGTTGTCAAAGAATGTTCCTGGTATTTGCCATGCCCTAGTTTAAATCCAGCACTTAACTAGACACAGGAGCACACATCTGTAATTTCAGCACATGAGACGCAGAAGCAAGAAATTCAGAGTCATCTGCCACTAGGGAAATATGAAATTCTATCTATAAACAGACAATTACACAAATAGATAAATAAACAAAAAACTATCTTCATTAAAAAATGCCAACCTAATGATCTATAATTTTATGCTCATTAAAATCCAGCTTCTGCCTCCATATGACTCCTTAATGAAATTTCACCAGGAATAATTTTGTAGATCTTTAAAAGTCTTCAATTTTTATGTATTAAGTTACAGTATCAAATAATCAAGTGTACTAATGATTATTACTTGTTAAAAGTGTTTTTTATGGGGGGGGGGTTCTCAAGGCTTTTTGTCTGTCCTGGAACTGGCTCTGTAAACCACCTGTCTCTTCTCTGCTCTGAGTGCTGGGATTAAAGACATTTGGCACCACATCCATCTGGTCTTCTTTTTCTTAAAAAGTAAAAACACAAGGTCCTATCATAGAAATTGCTTTTCAAAGTCTCACAAATATTTAATTAACATATAATAAATAACAACATTTAATTATTATTATAAAAGCTTCTTCATTTTCCAAAGTGGCTAGAAGTGGTTTTCGGTGGTTTAGGTCTTTAATTTGACGTTGATTTCAACATGCACACGCACGCACGCGCACGCGCGCGCGCACACACACACACACACACACACACACACACACACACACACACACAGGAAGAGGGAGAGGGAGGGAGGGAGGGAGAGAGAGAGAGAGAAAGAGAGAGAGAGAGAGAGAGAGAGAGAGAGAGAGAGAGAGAGAGAGAGAGATGCTTGAATTCTAAAAGTTTTATAATATTAAACCCAGAACCAGATATTCAGGTAAATGCTGCAAAATCATCAACAGAGGAAAAAGCCACAGCCACTTCTCACCTTGCCAACTCCACAAATCCTCTGTTTGAATGCCTCTGAGTCCTCAGCTGAAAAAGACTTATCAGCTGAAAGACTTTAGCCAAAAGAGTCTCTAATTCCTGTATCTTCATGCCTTATATACCTTTCTCCACCCAGCCATATCATTCCCTGTCTCAATTTTCCTAGTTCCGGGATTAAGGCGTGTGACTCCAAGTACTGGGATTAAAGGTGTATGCCAGGACTGCCTGGCTCTGTTTCTCTCCTAGATTGAATCAATCTCATATAATCCAGAGAGGCTTCAAACTCACATAGATCCAGACAGATCTCTGCCTCCCAAATGCTAGGATTAAAGGTGTGCCACCACTGCCTACCCTCTATGTTTAATATAGTGGCTGGTTCTGTACTCTGATCTTCAGGCAAATTTTGTTAGGTTATAACAAAATATCACCACAAGAGAGAATCAGTTATATATTAGATACATAACCAATAGCAACAGCACACACCTAAATTCTCTTCAACTTACTAATTCAAAATGAGTTGATTATCTAATCACACTCATCCCAATGTATTATTGACTTTTGATCAATTAAATCATTCAATCCAACATGTTATGGCTCTTAACAGACTCCTCTCTTCAACTAAACTCAAATTAATTACTATTGTATTTACATTAGTATCTAAAGTGTTTTTCATATTTGTCTTCCTATCTACTCTGAAAACCACAAGAAAAATATCTCTTTGTTTCCAAATATGCCAATCTTCCACTCAGACTCCAGAGTCATTGTTCTAAAATACAAGTGGAATTATGTAGTCAATATTACTTCTTCCAGGAGTCAGAGGGCGATGTCAAAATTCCATTAAGGAACAAAATTTCCTTGCTATTCTAGTTTCAGTAATTATTGAGTTAAAGGGGAACGAGTTAAAGAACAAACTAGAATGATATAAATTAAAAAGAAATATATTTTTCTAGCACATGTTATTTTTGTAGTTTAAAATATATTAACTACATCTGCATGAGGATAGTCAATACATCAATGGAATTTAAACAAATATTTTATGGCTAGAACTTTAAAAGGATTCTTAATTACATGATGTACTTCATGTATATAAAGTTTTCTCTGATTACACTATCTGAAGTCTCAAATCAACTCCTGAAATCCCTAAATGGAAAACAAATTATACAATAATTTGATGTCCTAAATATTTTCTGTCCTTATATGGATGGAGCATCATGTCTCTAAGCTGTTCCATGCTTTTTCTTGATATCCTATTATTGAAGAACTTGTTTATTCTTTGTGGAATAGTTCTCTATCCCCACCATTAGTTTTTTGTTTGTTTGCTTTTATCTAGGTTAATTCCATATATTTATCTATCATCAGAACACTAAGAACTCTATGCAGCAAGATTTTCTATGTAAAGCATTTTCCTTCATGGGTATAAAGTAAATCACATATATTGTCATACTCTCTAGTTTAAGAATTAATTACATGTAGCTATCCACTTGTGCACACATCAATATTCACTAGAAAATGCCTTATGGACTGAATTCATTATTATTCTTTCACAGGAAATCATCATACAGGACAATATTGTCGAAATAATCAATGATGGGTCATTTGTAGAATTAATCAATATACTCTATATTTACAGTGATTGTTAGGTGATTTATAAATGTGTAGAAATACATATACATAGAATATTAATGTGGCTGAAAGTGTTTCTGTGTCCCCCCTGGCCCATGGTGAGTAGAAATCTCTCTTACCGCAGCTGCTCAATCCCAAATAAACACACGTAGGATTATATTATTTTTTAACTATGGCCATGGCAGTCTTCTAGGTCTTACATCTTAAATTAACCCATTTTTATAAATATATACTTTGCCACAGGGCTCATGTCTTACCAATACCTTTACATCTTGTTTCTCATGGTGGTGGCTGGCAGCCTCTGCTCTATTCTGCCTTTCTTTTTCCTACTCTCTGGTTGGAATATCCTACCTATCCTTATTCTGCCTCACCATTGGCCAGCTTTATTTATCAACCAATCAGAGCAACAAATATTCACAGCATACAGAACAACACCACCACCATTTCCCCTTTGCCATTAGGCCAGAATACTGGAAATCTTCTGGCTATTCATTAATGTTAAATATAAAAGTAATATGTATTAATTTACATTTCCGAAAATGTTCAAAGGAAATAAATAATAAAACTTCTTGATTTGTATTATTTATAATACTTATTCTTTTTTTTAAAATTTTTTTATTATGTGTTTTAATTTTATACATCAGCCATGGGTTCCCCTGTCCTCCCCCCTCCCTCCCCCACCCCCACCTTCCCCCCTAGCCCCTCCCCTCCATTCCCATGTCCTCAGGACCAAGGCACCCCTGGGGATTCATTTAAACCTGGTGGATTCAGCACAGGCAGGTCCAGTCCCCTCCTTCCAGGCTGAGCATGTGTTCCTGTGTAAGCCCAAGGTTCCAAACAGCCAGCTCATGCACTAAGGACAGGTCCTGGTCCCACAGCCTGGGCGTCTCCCAAACAGTTGAAGCTATTCAATTGTCTCACTTATCCAGAGGGCCTGATCCAGCTGGGGGCTCCACTGACTTTGGTTCATAATTCATGTGCTTTCTTTCAATTGGCTATTTGTCCCTGTGCTTTTTGCAATCTTGGATTCAACCATTCACACTCTTACAGTCCCTGCTCTTTCTCGACAGTTGAACACCTGGAGCTCCACCTGGGGCCTGGCTGAAGATCTCTGCATCCACTTCCATCAGTTATTGGATGAGAGTTCCAAGACGACTGTTAGGGTGTTTAGTCATCTGATCACCAGACTAGGTCAGATCAGGCTTTCTCTCGACCATTGCCCGCAGACTACAGATGATATATTATTGTGGATTTCTGGGGACCTCTTGAGCACTCCTGTTCTCATGTGGTACTTATTTATTTAGAACCATAGTAATTTTCTATCAATCTACTGAATTAACAGTTTCACTGAAGGTTCATTTATTCTGCTTGGAATCTAATGAATAATTCAATATTTACAACTGATGTAAGGAAAAAGGCACAGAGACCCTCAAGTTGAGCTGTATCTTCAAATATGTCCTCATCACTTGCTCAGAATCACCACTCTAACAGGAAAAGTGGTTAACCTTTTAGCTCTAAATGTTCATATTACTTAATTATGATTTTCTTTAGTCATAAACATGTAAATGGCCTTCTTTATTAATTTAAGATGAAATTTCACTCACATCATCATTTTACTTCAGTTTTACCTGTATTTCCATAGTGTTGAAAAGAATGTCATATGTGTCTTTGTGTGTTCTTTGAAATCATTTAAGATGCTGGCAGTTTTGCAATGTATTACTAGTTTCTTTTTTCCCATTGTATTATTTCTTTTAGGGGAAGAGCTTCTGTAATTTATAACCATGTAATAACAGTTCTGAATGTTTACTAAGCCATTTTCTAAGAATTCTACCTAATAAGAGTTTCATACAAGTGTTACATGATAATATATTGAACAAATGATTATTTGGTGCTTTTTCTGAGATGTGAGAAACTGTCATGAATAAAGGAGTGACATTATCTGCCCTCATGCATTCCACAGTCTACAAATGAGAGATAGATGATAAAAAAATAAGTTAGTGCAGTAAATTATAAAGTCATATTAAAAGATAGTAAGTACTGTGTTAGAAAAGTGAAAGAAAACTAAAGTACAGTGATGATAGAAAGTTTGAGATGTTTGCACAGAATAGAATTCTGTAAAAATCAGAAGATTGTGCTACTAAACAGGGGTTCAGATCAGTAGAAGGGAGTTAGATAAGACCCCAGATACAAAACTCAAAATAATGATGTAACTTTGTACAAAGACACAAACAGCAGCTGATTAAAATGAATAAAAAATACATCATATGAAAGAGAATGTTTGAAGTTGCTCTAAATCCATGAATCCTTGGAGTCAAAGAAAAACATGGTTTGAGTCTGAAGTGTCCCCCAAAGTCTTGTCTATTGAATATTTATTCCACAGCTGAAGGCACTGCTTTGGGAGGATGATGAAATTCAAAGTTGAGTCTAGCTACCCAACATAGTACCTCCAGAATAGACTTTGAAAGGATGTAGACTGGTGTTTACCATGAAAGGGTTTTCTGGATTCTATGTTGTGATTATTTTCCCAATGGTTGCCACATACTCCTGTCACAAAGGCAGGACTTCCCACTCATGAGTTACTGCAATCTCCTGAAACTATGAGTTGAAACCAATAATTCTTGTAAGCTGTTTCTGTCAGATATTTGAAAATAATCATTAACAGTTTTCCTAATAGAATATATTGAACTTCTAAAGTGAGTTCACAGATAAAATATGTAAAAGTTAATCTATGGCTTTATGACCTATGTAATTAAAACACACATTTTGGGGGTGGGGGTTGGGGCAAAATGTGGCTTTATTTTAGTATGTATGCTTAAAATTCACAAGCTCCTATATCCAATCTCTAGCACCAAAAATAAGCAACAACAAAGAACACAACAACAAAAAACCATACTTTTTGATGAATAAAGTTCTTAAAATATCATTTTTAAAAACATTGAAAACAACAGCTGTTTTATTTAAATATACATTCACTGTTAGTTCACAAAAGAAAAAGAAAAAGGCAACACCTTTATAAATAGAGAATAAACTAAATTCACTTACATAGACATGATTATTTAGATTTTAAGGAGGCATGATATGTGACAAATGTTTCCTCTGTATTAAATATTCATTAATACTGTTGAAAAATCATACAGAAGCCTGAAATAGTTTACTGAATAATAATTTTGAACAGTATAAAATTAATACTACTGTAAAGTATAGTTTTCTCACAAGTATTTGACTTTCTGATGTGTCTCTAAAATATGTACCTTGATTGCAATTAGAAAAGGATATTTTGTTATAAATTTAGAAATATTTGTAGTCTTAAGGAAAAGTCAAAGTAAGTTATAGTCTACAGATTAGATTGAAATAAAAATGTACTTTGCTGTCCCTGATCAAGAAAACTCAGCAGTTCACTACAAGTTTGGAAATAGGGTGGTAATTAATCAAAAGGGTAATTGGGATATATGTGCTTTATAAACATAGCTGGTCATTTTTTACAGATCTTTTTATTGAAAGAAAATTTACCCACAGTTTACTGTCTACTCCTCAAATAGAAAGTTCAACATTTTTATGAACATATAACAGATAAAGGTCAAAATCAGGAGAACACATTCCAATCCAACCAGAGAGCCCACTCTTGACTAGTTCCTAGAATTAATCATTTCTAGTTTCTAGTATCATAGGTTAGTCTTGCATATATTGAGTCAGTAAAGAGAAATCTAAAATGTCTATTTGATGGGATCTCGAGTCACCTGGAAGATAGACCTCTGGACCTACCCATGAAGAATTATCTTTACTCTGTTACTTGACGGGGGAAGAACAACTCACAGTAGGTTGCACCTTTCCCTGGTCTAGGATCCTGAAATACATAAAAGGAATAAAGTGCTTTGAATGCCATAATTTTTGCGTTCTTCTTCTGGACTGGGAAAGCAATAGGATTAGCTGCTTCAGGCTCATGCTAATGTTGCCTTCTATACCTTAGTGGTTCATCCCATCAGAAAATGATCCTGAATGAACTTTTCTCACACATTCTGCTTCTGCCAGAGTATCTTATCATAGTAACTGAAACAGGAACTAAAATATAATCCATAAGATATACTTTAAAACACATTTAATTTTTAGATTTTAAATTATATCATTGGATTAGAGATGTGGTCATATTTTGAGGATATTTTTACTAATCTACAGAAGTTAGATATTTATTATTTATTGTTTCTTTTAAACTAGAATTTCACTATATGAGCATAAGAAAATATTCCTGTTTCTTGGACATTTGGATTATTCCTAGCATTTTGTAAATGTCAGTAAAGCTACTACAAATATTTCAGGTAGTTTGTTTTAGACAAATAGGTAATTTTGTTTGTTCAGCTCGACAAAGATCAGGATTTATGGATAATAAATTAATTTTTTAATTATTTTTTATAAAACACTCTTACTTTCCATGGAAATATGATTTATTTGTTCCCAAAATTATTCACACACACCATTTGTGTCACATACTATTTTCACTGCCACGGTTTCTTTAGTCTCTAAAATTGTAGACATTGTAAACATTTGGAATTATAGCCCCTGTAAATTTAAAGGTGCATTCCCCAATAGACAATGATGCTGTTTTGTAATGTTTTGTTGTTGTCTCTTGGAGGCCTGCTTCTTTCTGAAGGGAAATAAAGGGGTGTGGATTTGGAGGAGATGAAGGGTGAAGGAGGAGTATGGAGAGGGGAAACTATGGTCAGGATGTATTGTGTGAGAGAAGAGTCAATTTTCAATAAAAAATATTGATATCCTTTTATTATATTTGGCATCAGCAGAGCTCTACTATTGAACTGTGTGGTAGTTATTTTCTATTGTTGCTTCTTCTTATTCACTGGAGTGTGGACCTTTATTTCCCAAACTCAGAGACAGAACATCAGATTTCAGCTGTCACATTGTGTTGTTTTATTTTACAATTTTCTGAATCCTTCTGCTACATGCCATTCTGTTATATATCTTGCCCACTTTGATGATATAAGATCATCTCTTCATCTCAAGATGTTTCATTTGCAAAGCATTGATTTTCTTGCCATGTAAGGTACAGTTACTACATCACATGAGTCTGGAACGTTGCACCTTTGATGGATAATCTTCAGTCTATTACACCATCTCATTTACATATAAAACAACATTTAGAATACACAACATCTTCTGCCCCTAATTTCCCAATACTCTGAAATTCTGTCACTGTCTTCTGAGTGCACCAATTTTCTGGATGTTCATTCCAACAATTTTCCTCTCTCCAGGCCTTAAAATATTTTGATATCCTCAGAACTGAATGTTCTTTGCTACATAATTGTTGTGTTTATTCTCTAATGTTCCTTGGATGCCTTGCCCCATTGCTTACTAGAGATTTCAGTATGGGTAATATAGTATATAAGAGCATCATCCTTTTTTTTCTTACTTATCTGATAGGTTTTTCTCTTTCTACGTGACTATCCCTCCACAAAAAATATAATTTTTCCTTCCCAATAGATGGTACACTTCACAAAGGCAAAGACCATAAAAGATGTAAAATTATCTCTTTTTTTCTATCATTTACTAAGCGCCTCAAAGATGGCTCATAATAATTAAGTAATAGAGTTGTGTACAGCTCCTATGTTTTCAATTTATACTCTGTATTCTGCAAGAATAATGTAGATGCTAAGAATAAATGCAGGTAAGACAGTATTAAGTGTCTTGAGTCAAAAGATAAGTAAAGAAAATAGTATAAAAATACATTATGCTTAATTATGAGCTCTACAAAATTTATCAAGTTTATTACCATTTATCTCTAATATGAGTGAGAAAAGCATGAAGAAAAATTGTTTACAGCATTATTTTCACTAAAATATCCATAAAGCAATATTTTTATACTTCAAAAGAACAAGAGAATAATAACTGATTCCTGTAAAGGTCAGAAATTCGAGCCAACCCACTACAGAACGTTTATTTTTCCTCCACTTATGTGCTGCCTTTTTTAATGAAGAACCACTGATGCTCTTGAAAACCTCGAAACAATTCTTCCCATTAATGGAATGGAAGTACTACCTTATACAGCAAAGTACCTCAAAATTTATTAATCGTACATTTTCTAAGGATTTTAATCTGACACTTCCAGGTACATAATCCTGGATTTCTGTGCTTTTACACACAAGTTACACAGAAACTGTACACACACACACACACACACACACACACACACACACACACACACATACACACACACACACACACACACACACACACACACACACACACACACACACACGTTGGTGGGGGATTGCTCTTTTTCAGGGGATAGTGGCTTCCACCCAGCTCCCAGTTAAATCACACACAAAGGCTTCTTCTTAATTATGAATGCTTGCCCTTAGTTTGGCTTACTTTCTTACCAACTTAACTTAAATTGTGTTGTCTGTCTTTTTGCCTCTGTGTTTTTCCTGTTCTGTAACTTCTGTAAATCTTACTCTTTCTCTGTGGTTTGCTGGGTAGACGGCCCCTGGAGTCATCCTTCTCCTCTGGCTGCTACTTCTTAGATCTCTCCTTTCAGTTTTCTCCTTCATAAAAACCTACATGTCCCAAGGTCATACTTTATGGTGTGCACATGTCATGTCTTTCTCC
This sequence comes from Onychomys torridus, assembly GCF_903995425.1. Lineage (NCBI taxonomy): Eukaryota > Metazoa > Chordata > Mammalia > Rodentia > Cricetidae > Onychomys > Onychomys torridus. The sequence continues at coordinate 52,437,799 of NC_050452.1, read as the reverse complement.
ACATAAATATTTCTTGTAATACTAGTCTTTTTCTTCAATCTGATTTTCATGTTTTGTGTTTCTAGATCAATGGTGTTTTCTGTCATGCAGGAAAGGAGTGAAGTAAATTTCACAGGAAATTATACAGAGGTGATCCCTCAGGCTGGGGTTAAGGCAATTATGTAGATCATGGGAAAGAACCTGCAGCCTGGGGAAGCTTTTTAGGCTTAGAAAAACTGTATTGAGTGTGTGGTCAACTATAGCGCATGGTATGATGTGTATCAACACACTAGACTTAAATTGGCCATGGTAAATAATTCAGTTTCTGAGGATATTCCAAGGACATTGTGTAAAACTTGAGGCCCTAAAGGGTATTGGCTGAAGACTGTGGATGGAGTAACATAGAGATGGGATGACAAACTAGAAGTGTGGGAACCTAGAATAGGAGGAAAATAGTGGCCTCCACCAAGAAAGGGAGATGGCAGCTTTAATTCAGATACTTTTTATTCCTCCTGAAGGAATATGGGGATAATTTGACAATGGATGGAGTGATTGCTACAAGCTTCATTGGATTCCTTCCTAGATTGAAAAGAGCTGCCAAGAAAGGTGAGCTTCCTTTCACAGAAGCTCTATAAATTAGATTAGGTCCCCCTTGGAATTGTTGAATATAGAAGGACAGAAGTTGTTGACTTATAGGGACAGATTTCTTGTCTGAGGTCATTGTAGCCCACCAGGGCTGGGTGTTTTCAATAGGGCTGAGGAGGAATTTAGGTGGCTGCAGAGGTCTTGAGGTTGGAGCAGACTGTGAGAGGGAAATGACTGGTACATTGGACACTGTTCTTATTTTTTACTTATTTTTTTGTGAAACTGAATGTTGCTAGCCTTTGGGTCAAGTGCTCAGAAGATTGTAAAATCATTAATAATAAAAATAGATTATGCTTCCTTTGGTGTTGAGTCTGGGATAGTTCCTGTGTTTAGTAAAAGATGGTAAAGAATATATTGGTGATTTTTTTTTTAAGAATAATCTTTGGAATCATGAGAACATTTTGTTTTGGGTGATTTCCCCTTTTTCTTTCTGTTCTCCCTTTACTTATGATAATAAAAGACTGAGGTCACCAGGGCAGAATCAGAAGCTAAAGAAGCTGTAGCAAAAGCTAAGAGAAACTAAGAGAAGTTAAAGAAAGTAAGAGAATCTAAGAGAAGTAAGAGAAGTTAGAGAAGCTAAGAGAAACTGAGAGAAGCTAAGAGAAGCCAGGGAAGCAAAAGAAACTTAGCAACTGCAGAAGCCCGAAGTGACTGTCAGCTTGTGCAAACATTGTCTCTGAGTCATTATTGTGCCTTCCAGGTATCCCATCCTTCAGACCCCCAGAACTGCTGAGGCTTGTGCCCAGCATCTATATATACTCTCTGCCTGCCAGCCATGCCTATCCTTTCTCTGCCTTGCTATTGGTCAGTTCTATATTAGACCACCAGGCATTTTACACAGGCAAAGTAACACAGGTTCATGGAGTTAAACAAATGAACCATAAACAAAAGTAATACACCTTACAATATTCTATTTCTACCACTACTATTACTACTACTACTGCTACTACTACTACTACTACTACTACACACACACACACACACACACACACACACACACACTCACACATATATGCATACCACTTATAAAGTTTACCCTAATTTCCTAGATGTGTGTTACAGACACTGCCTCCCATTCTCTAGTTTAAATTCTTAGACTTTAACCTTAGTCAAATGATGTTTCTCAATGTGATTTTGAAAATGGTTTAGAATTTTGAAATGATGCCAAGTAATAACAATATCTTTGTTTTCTCAACTTTCAAAAGTTTTAGGGGATGAAATTCATAGGGCATTTTTCCCATGAGTATGGGGCCCAGAATTTGGGAATTCTGGATCCCTGGTGGCAGTTATGACAGCCTGTAATCCTAGCATGTGGCAGGCAGTGATTGGGGATATCTGGAATAAGATGTCTAGCTAGAATGGCAAGACAAAGTGAGCTCTGAATTTATCCAAACACTCTGTCTCAGTTAATAAAGTGAAAATCAGTGGGAAAAGTCAAGCATGTCAGCCTTGGGCTTCCATGTACATATACATGCCATGCACCCAAATTACGAGAACATGCATACATCCAAAAAATATGACCCCCATAAACAACCATGATAAAAATAAATAAATACAATGAAAGTTTGACTCAAGATAGATATTTTATGGTCAGTTGTATAATATTTATTACTTAGGCAAAGGGATTTACAATTAGTATTCATAATGAAGTAATTGCACTTATCATTAATATTCTTTTTGTCTCATCAAATGTGTTACGTCAATTGTTGATTTATATATACAAACAAATACAGGGTAGCTCTAGAGAAACTTCAGGGGGAACTTCATGTTACACATATTTGATTTTTATAATGACAAAATTAGCAAAATGTTAAAATTAAGAGTGATTTTTAGCAAAAGCTAGAAATTGTAATACAATTTAAAATTGCTTTTCTTTTGTTTTCTAACTACATTTTTTTGTTTTTTATTATACTTGTGTTTTAATTTTACATATCAGCCATGGGTTCCCCTGTCCTCTCCCCTCCTGCCCCCACCCCCATCTTCCCCCCAGCCACTCCACTCCACTCCCATTTCTCCCAGGGCCAAGACTCCCCTAGGGATTCAGCTCAACCTGGTAGATTAAATACAGGCAGGTCCAGTCCCCTCCTTCCAGGCTTAGCAAAGTGCCCTGTGTAAGCGCAAGGTTCCAAACAGCCAGCTCATGCACTAAGGACAGGTGTGGGTCCCACTGCCTGGGTGCCTCCCAAACAGTTCAAGCTAATCAACTGTCTCACTTATCCAGAGGGCCTGATCCTGTTGGGGGCTCCATAGCTTTTGGTTCATAATTCATGTGTTTCCATTAGTTTGGCTATTTGTCCCTGTGCTTTTCCAACCTTGGTCTCAACAATTCACACTCTTTCAGTCCCTCCTCTTTCTCGACAACTGACCTCCTGGAGCTCCACCTGGGGCCTGGCCAAGGATCTCTGCATCCACTTCCAGCAGTTATTGGATGAGAGCTCCAGCAAGACAGTTAAGGTGTTTGGCCAGCTGCTCACCAGACTAGGTCAGATCAGGCTTTCTCTCAACCATTGTCTACAGTGGATGTATCATTGTGGATTTCTGGGTACCTCTCTAGCACTTTGCTTCTTCTTGTTCTCATTTGGTCTTCATTTATCATGGTCTGTTATTCCTTGTCTCCCTTTCTGTTCTTGATCCAGCTGGGATCTCCTGCTCCCCTAAGCTCTCTTTCCCTCAAATCTTGACCTTCATTACTTCCACTGTCATCCAGGTTGTTCATGTAGATCTCATCCATTTCTTTGTCATTGGGTGAACCCTGTGTCTTTCGTAGGGTCCTGTTTTTTAGGTAGCCTCCGTGGAGTTGTGGAGCAGTCTAGTCATCTTTGTTTTACATCCAGCATCCTACTATGAGTGAGTACATACCGTGTTTGTCCTTCTGAGTCTGGGTTACCTCACTCAGGATGATTTTTTCTAGAACCATCCATTTGCCTGCAAACCTCATGATGTCATTGTTTTTCTCTGCTGAGTAGTACTCCATTGTCTATATGTACCATGGTTTCTTTATCCATTCTTCAGTTGAAGGGCATCTAGGTCATTTCCAGGTTCTGGCTATTACAAACAATGCTGATATGAACATAGCTGAGCAAATGCCCTTGTGGTATGATTGAGCATTCCTTGAGTATATGCCCAAGAGTGCTACAGCTGGGTCTTGAGGGAGATGGATTCCCAATTTTCGAAGGAAGCACCATATTGATTTCCAAAGTGGCTGTGTTTTTTATCTTAGCCATTCTGACAGGTGTAAGGTGGTATCTCAGAGTCGTTTTGATTTTCATTTCCCAGATAATTAGGGATGTTGAGCAATTCCTTAAATGTCTTTCAGCCATTTGAACTTCCTCTGTGGAGAATTCTCTGTTTAGTTCTATAGCCCATTTCTTAGTTGGACTGTTGGGCATTTTGATGTCTAATTTCTTGTGTTCTTTATATATTCTGGATATCAGCCCTCTGTCAGATGTGGGATTGGTGAAGACCTTTTCCCATTCTGTAGGCTGTCGCTTTGTCTTGTTGACCGTGTCCTTTGCTCTACAAAAGCTTCTCAGTTTCAACAGGCCCCATTGATTGATTGTTTCTCTCAGTGTCTGTGCTACTGGTGTTATATTTAGAAAGTGATCTCTGGTGCCAATGTGTTCAAGACTACTTCCTACTTTCTCTTCTATCACTTTCAGAGTAACTGGATTTATGTTGAGGTCTTTGATCCACTTGGACTTAAGTTTTGTGCACTGTGACAGATATGGATCTATTTGCAGCCTTCTACACATTGACATCCAGTTATGCCAGCACCATTTGTTGAAGATGTTTCCTTTCAAGAGCCAGGATGTGTGGTGGTATTTTGTTCCCCCAAAATATTGTCTGTTCCCCAAAATAAATTTATCTGGGGTCAGAGAACAGACAGCCACTAAAACAGAGCCAGAAATGGTGGCTAGAAAATTGGTCAGAGCAAGCCAAAGCAGAAGTTAGGTTGTACATGCCTTTAATCCCAGCACTTGGGAGGCAGAGCTAGCTGGATCTCTGAGTTCAAGGCCACTTTAGAAACAGCTAAGCATGGTGACCCATGACTTTAATCCCAGAAACCCAACCTTTAATCCCAGGGACTGGGGGCAGAAAGAGAAAGGTATATAAGGTGTGAGGACCAGGAACTATGTGAGTAAAGCATGTAGTTAGTTAAGAATTTGGTTGGTTAAGCGTTCAGGCTTTGGAGCAACACAGTTCAGCTGAGATTCATGTGAAGGAGGACTCAGAAGCTTCCAGCCTGAGGAAAAAGGATCACCTGAGGAACTAGCAAGGTAAGATAGCTGTGGCTTGTTCTGTGTCTCTGATCTTCCAGCATTTACCCCAATAACCTGCCTTGGGTTTGATTTTATTAATAAGAACTTTTAAGTTTCCTACTACAGGGTGGTAGTGGTGCACGCCTTTGATTCCAGCACTTGGGTGGCAGAGGCAGGTGGATCTCTGTGAGTTCAAGGCCAGCCTGGTCTCCAAAGTGAGTTCCAGGAAAGGCACAAAGCCACACAGAGAAACCCTGTCTCGAAAAAGTAAAATTGCTTTTCTACAGCTACTCATTTGAATAAATATTCAGCTCAAGTTTTCATAGGTTTAATGGTAGAAAAAAATTCTCTCTAACTTCTCATAGTGTATGGAATAGTAGCGAAAACAATCTAAAGAAATATGTTTTCCTTCCTTTCTCTTGTATGACTAAAGACATTCAGATGCCTAGACTTTCTGCTCCTTAGAAGTATATTTTTTGGAAATAGTTTTAGAAATTCTATTGTTCTCTTCAATTTTAGTAATGAGGAAAAATTGAGAAGCAGAAAATAAAGACAGAAGGATAGTTTTAAATCAGTTGTCTAAGAACAACTTTTCTCAATGGACTAACAATGCTAACACCCCGAAATGATGCTAGACTCATATTCCTTTGAGCACAAATGTGTTTTCCTGCACTGTTCTTTTTTCTTGTTGACACTCTATAATAATTGTAATAATCAATTGAAGTAAAATGACACATGATGATCTAAACCTTCCACACGTTTCAAACTATTTAACGGATAGTTCAGTTAGTTAAGGGAAGTGAGAAGACCTGTAAGTAGTCCTTGGAGTCATTAGGACTACTACTCATGCCTTGTTCTTTCACAATGCCTGTAACACAGAGCCCGCTGATAGGTTTTAGTTATCTCCACTGAGGAAAGTGGGAGTTAAAACTTGCTATTTTTTTTAAAAGGCTATATTACATGTATGGGATATTAAACTTTACTTTCTATTAACTGTAATTTTTATTAATTTTTTCAAACATTATATTCTTATTTTGCTTTCCTCTCCACCAACACCTTACAGATCCTCCCCACCTAAATGCCCAACTTCCAGTTCATTCCCTCTCCAAAAAACAATCAAAAATACAATAAAAAAATGTCAAGACTAAACAAAACAAAATGAAATGAAATAATCCCGCCAAACACACACACACACTCACACACACACACACACACACACACACACACACACATAAAACACCCCCCACCCAAGAACAACAACAATAAGAAACATAGAGTCCCTTTTATGTTGACCAACTACTCCTGGGCCACAGACCTGCCATGAAGTATGGTTGATATACTCAGTGAAGCCCCACTGAGGAAAGCTGCTTCTCCCTTTGACAGTGGATACCAACTATGAGTAGCTTCTTGCTTAGAAGTAGGATCTTGAATCAAATCCTTCTTTGTGTTGGTATTGGGAATGACCAAGAAACTCATCTTTGGAGGATCTGAATTCATCATTCTAGAAACAGCTATGTGCTATAGGATATTATCTAAAGATGTGTGTTTTGCTTATGCTGTGGAACATTTGTTTCCTGATGTATTGCATTCTTTTATGTTGCATTTGTTTAACTCTGTGAAGCTGTGTTACTTTGCCTGCCTAAGACACCCAGTTGGTCTAATAAAGAATGGAACAGCCAATAGTAATGCATGAGAAAAGATAGGCAGGGCTTAGACAGAGAGAATAAATAGAAGGAGCAAGAGAGAAGGGAGGAGGATGTAAGGGGCAAGCCACCCAGCAACACAGCCAGCCAGAATGAAAGAAATAGAGAAATAGAGAAAAGTTAAAGCCTGGTGGCAAAAGATAGAAGGGATAATTTAAGTTGAGAAGCTGGCAGAAAACAAGACAAACTCAGGCTGGATATTCGTAAATAATAATATGTCTCTGTGTGTATTTATTTGGGAGATTCATGGCAAGCTCTTTAAAAAGTAAAGAGTCAAAGATGGGAAAAAACAACAACAGCTATGCAATTATTAACAGCTAAAAATTCATGAGCATAAATTAGATATTTATAGAGAGATCCTATAACTTGATGTGATCTGCCTACAAAATTTTCCACCTTTATTATGAAATGTATTCCCTCATTTAGTTTATGCTTTCTTGTAAATTAAATCTGAGACCATCCTCCAGACAAAACCCCAACACAGAGCTTCTTAAGGAAGATGAAGTACCATCTCAATAAAGGGATTGTACATTGGTATTTTTACTTCTTTGTAGTTGTATAAATTTGCTCCTTTAAATAAAAGGTAGGGAAACTCTTCCTTTCTGATATTTCTTCTGCATAAAATCTGGTCACAGAAAGATACCACTTGAGCATAATATAACTAGAACTAGTCTAGTCATTCTCTTCAAACAAACTACTAGCAATTACTTTGGAAATGATGTGACTTTAAAAAAAAACATACTTAAGGCACACAAAAGACATTTATAAGTTACATGAAATACATAAAGCAAAATTTCCCACAACATGTTGGAGACAAGAACATGTTTAGAAATTAAGCAATAGGAAACTCTTCCAGACTTTTAAGTGACATTTCCCACATTTGCTGAAGTGATTTTTTTCACTCCTCATATGTTGGCAAACTCTGCAATTACACGTCATAAAATTTACAGATACTTTTTAAAACTGAAAACCAAAAGGTAAAAAAGGAAATAAGAAATTAAGAATACCTTAGAGATCTTGCTTGTGAAACATTTTTAATCTGTATTACTACCAAAATTTAGAAAACGTGACTTCATCTAGTTTAATCAGGAAGGCACTGCAAGATTGAAATCTTTTGTTCAAGCTTTGCAAGCTGGAAGGCTCAGAGGCCAAATGTTATCGACTGCCCCAAGAGAGATGTTTGTCTAGCTTCAGGTTGTACCATAATTTCAGTCATTTGTCTGTAAATAGCTTGGGAACTATAAATGAAGTAAGATATTGAACACTTTTCATCACCAGCACACACACATATATAGGTATGTATATGATATTTATTTAAAGTACATTTAAAATGTACATTTGTGATTAGAAACTTTATTACTATAATGACAAACACAATGCAGCCTGCATTTCCTGGTGTCATTTCAGCTTTTGTACTCCTTGTTCAATTATTATGAATACTAGATTGTAGTTGAATTGTTGGAAGTTCTTATTTATAAAATCAAACCCAAGGCCAGTTATTGGGGTGACTGCTGGAAGATCAGAGAAGCAGAACAAGCCACAGCTATCTTACCTTGCTAGTTCCTCAGGTGGTCCTGTTTCCTCAGGCTGGAAGCTTCTGAGTCCTCCTCCACATGAATCTCAGCTGAACAGGGCTGCTCCAAAGCCTGAATGCTTCTCCAGCCAAATGCTTAACTAACTTAGTTCCTGGTCCTCAGGCCTTCTATACCATTCTGCTTTCTGCTATCACTCCCTGGGATTAAAGGCTGGATTTCTGGGATTAAAGGCTGTGTCACCGTGCCTAGCTGTTTCTAAAGTGTCCTTGAACTCAGAGATCCGGCTAGCTCTGCCTCCCAAGTGCTGGAATTAAACTCATGCTCCACCACTGCCCAACTTCTGCTTTGGCTTTCTCTTCCCATTTTCTAGCCACCATTTGTGGCTCTGTATCTAGTGGCTGTCTGTTCTCTGACCCCCAGATAAATTTATTTCGGGGAACACACAATATTTTGGGGAACACACAATATTTTGGGGAACACAATACCTCCACACTAGATTTCACTAACATCATAGCTTAGATGATAATTTCATAGATGACCTGAGTAACTCATTCATCTGAGTGCTCTCAGCCATGTTTTTAACTTCTATTTTTGCAGGTGAGAATATCTTGTCATTCTTTTCCTTTACAAGCTTTTTTTTTTTAAACAAAATTTAAAAGGTACTTAAGAATTGTAGCACTGAAACGTATTTAGTTATTTTGCTTTTTAAATCCTTAAATATATCAACGATAATATTTACATTTTAAAAAATGAACTAACAGAGCTGGGAAAATATCTCAATGTTTATCACACAAGCATGAGATGTGATTTCCACATCTTCAACATGAGAGTGGAGGTGCGCATTGATAATCCTAGTGTTGGGGAAACAGAGACAGATGGATCTGTGAAACACTGTAATGGCTAAGCTTCAGTTTCACCAGGACACCTTGATGATATAGTAAGATGGATAGCTCCAAGGGAGTAATGACTTCAAATTGTCTTCTGGCCAAGTCATAAACATGTTTACAGATTCACATGTATACACACCTATACTCTCATAAAAACACACATGTACATGCACATATGTACAAAAAGTAAATTAAAAACTAATTTATGTGAATACCTATAAAATAATAATGAAATTTATTGTTTAAATTTCATGAATGTGATGAGAAATACAGACAGAATTACAAATATGCTTATACGTCCTTAGAGAGAGTCATGGAAGCTACATCTAAAATATTTTACATATATTATATAGTATTAAGTATATATATATATAGTATTAAGAAAGCTCTTTGGAATAAACAACTTCAAGGCACAGCTTGAAAAGGGCCAATTGCAGGAAATAGAGTGGCAAAGTTCTGCTACCACGCACAACTGTGAACAGGCTTTCAGGCAGCTAAAATGTGCCATTTAGAAGGAATGTGTCTCATTTATCCATTGTTTAGAGTGATTGAAATACATTGCTCTCCCCCAGCTCCTTGGCAAGTGTTTCAATTAAGCGGGCACAAAATTTATCCTAGTGCAGTGCTCTATTCTTCTGCTCTGTAGCATATAATTGATGTGACTTTGGGCTGGTAGAGGCCTTCCCTTGTAAGGAAAATAAAATAACACATCTCATTTAAGGTAACAACCATAACTTTTCTCAGTGGAAATTCCTGTTTGGTAAAAAAAAAGGCACTGATGCTGAGAGCACAGGGCTTTTATTTTCATCCATGTATTAGAAAATAATGGAAAATGTCAGAAAATGGCAAGAGATTCAAATAGACTTTTCTCAAAAGAAGACATACAAACAACCAACAGGTGTGTTAAAAAAAAAAAAAAAAAAAAAAAGGTCTCACCAGCGTTAGTTGTCAGGGAAGTGGCAAAGCAAAATGACAAAGACTCCACCTCTCCTCTAACCAAAAGGCTGTTAACAAAATAACAAAATAACAAAGCAAAGCAAGCATAGGTGAACCTCTATCCACCATTGCTACTAATGCAAATTACCATTTTCATTGTTTGAATAGCATTTATTTATTGAGATTACAGTGTAATTACACCATGGGATACTTCCGTTCTGAAGGTGATCCAAGAGTAGAATAAAGATACCTAGAACTTGTATTTCCTCCTTCTCTGAGGGTAAAAAGAATTTAGAGGAAATGAGTATATTCCTTTTACTTTATAATGCTGTTCTGAGATATACAAATTGTGTCAAAAAATAAAATTCTCCATGTATTGTTTTCAATATACTGTCCATATTCTTACATTATCTGTCTTTTCCAAAGGCTAGAAACTTGAATGAAAAGGGAAACATTTTCTAACGTTTCAAACATAGAGCTACACACAGGCAGGTGTACACACACATACACACACACACACACACACATACACACACACACACATACACACACACAAATGGATATAAGGTTATGTACTTTTATTTGTTGTAATCAGTATGTAATTTATTTATTTTGATGTAACAATAGAAGGATACTCCAAATACCAGAAATTCTTATTCCAGCCTTCCCAAAAGACTAGCCACAGGAATTTTACCTACTCTGCTACTTATCTAAATTTCTGTTATCTCTCCTTAAAATGTATGAGTTTGTTTAAAACATCAAAATATTTTTCAAACATCCAATTTTGATTTTTGTAACAATTTAAATTTGAATGTATGCATCATATGATTAATGAAATGCCACAGGTATAGAATTTGTTCTGGGGTTTTTCTATGGTAATTATCAGTTCTTCCAAATTTTCGTCACTTTTTTAGAGAATATCATGATTGGTAACGTATTTTCCCTTAGAAACCATGTTTGAGTTTGAACTACAACATTTCGAAGGAAAAGTTCCTACACTGTTAGCCTATAATTTCTTTCTCTCTCTCTCTCTCTCTCTCTCTCTCTCTCTCTCTCTCTCCCTCCCTCCTTCCCTCCCTCCCTCTCTCTCTCTCTTCCTCTCACTGATCCTTTAGTCAACTGAGAATCCACACTCAGAGTCCCTCTCTAATTGCAGAATGAGGACAACACAAAGAAAGTTGGTTGGGTAAATTCGGTCCATGGGCTAAAAAAAATACCCTCCAGAAATGTCCCTCAACTGCACTTGCAGAACTTCCCTATAAATAGAAGTAATTTCCATCAGTAAGTTCATTTGTCTCTCCTTATCTCACTACATGTTCTACATATTTGTTATTGTTTTCTACCTCATTATAGTTAATATTAAAATATTCATTTTCCTATTAAAAAAATTTCTGTGAATTAGTTTGACATAAACATCTATGGTTTTAAGAAAGAAAAATATTTTCTAGACTGTTATTTGCCAGACTCAAGGCACACAGCTCCAAGACAGGCTGATTGCTTTCTGGATTAGAAAATAGCAGTAGATAATTTTGCAAACATGAATTTGTGTATTCAGTCCATTAAAATTACTATTTTTGATTTAACTGACACATATATAAAATAGTCCAAATTTGAGAGATAGGCAGGCCAAAAATGTCTGTATAATGAAATGGATGAGGTAAGCATCATATCTATAGTAAAATCATGTTTAATAATAGGATTGATTACAGTAGCTATGAAGATATATTTTCCACAGAAGGACAAGTTATTCTAGTTCTAGTTAATATGCTTGTAAGCTTCCAGTCCACAGGACAGGATGGGAACACAAAGATGAGGAGAGCAGAATTTCTATCAATCAAGATGGTGATGGATCGATACTCATCAATAGTAAGAAGAATAGGCATCAATTTTGAAGGTTCTAACAGGATCTTTGTAACGCTTTTATAATTCCCTATGAATCAAATCTATATGATTTTCTGCATGACCTGTGGTAGGTTTCCATAATGTTCTTAAGCATCAGTTTGGTTTTGGAAACCGCTGCTTCACAGCAGAAATTGAAAGCGACCATCATAGTTATGTTGAGAAAAGTAATAATTTGCAATTCAGGGGAAGCTTAGACTTGGAAAAAAAAAAAAACTGTCTGACTTTCTCATGAGGTTTTCATTCAGATATCATTACTAAGGAGAATAGAGTACATGTTGCAATAGAATTGAGCAGCTTTCTCACTGAGCACTGCATTCAAGTATTCCAGCAAATTGAAACCATCATTATTCTATCAAAACAAACATGCATTGACTAATTATATAGCTTCAGAAAACATCTTGAGCTACTTTGCATATCATAAAGTTGCTTTTCTTGAACTCTCAAAACTGTTTCCTTGTTTTAGGGCTTTTTATACTTCTGTCTGAGAACTAACTTTTGCTCTGGCTAAAAGACAAATAAGTTGGATTCATGTTTTTGTGTAAAAAAATTTATTTCAAAAAAGAAAAATAGGAAAAAATGAAATAAAATAGAAAATTACAATAGGTTGAAATATGAATATAATCTAATTATGAAGCAAATGTATTTATTAAATTAAATTTTACTCCTGTATAAGCATGCTTGCTAACCTATGATACAATTTTCCTTATTGTGTCATATTCATTTTAACATAATTTTAAAAATATTTTTATTGCTCTTGATTTTTAATTTTAACTGGCATAATGAAGAAACAATTTCTTCTTAAAAATATGAGAATTTCTACTATGATAATTATTACTTGAAATTACACACAAATGAATTGATAAAAATTAGCACTCAACAGATGTAATTCATATCAACTAAGAAGGGAATTTAGTTTACAAAATAAATTAATAATAGAATATAAATTATCCAATATCCTTATTCTCTTTTTAACCAACAACATATGAGAATTCTCTAGCACTCCATACTCACAATTATCTTTTGTTTCTTTGAAGTCATTTGCACTGACTGAGATATAAACTGAAACCTTAAATGAGTTTTCAGAAAACAAAGTTAATTTTTTTTTCCAGAGCTGAGGATTGAACCCAGGGCATTGCACTTGCTAGGCAAACGCTCTACCACTGAGCTAAATCCCCAACCCCTAAAGTTAATTTTCAAATGGACTATAATGAATACTTCAGAGCCCTTGACAATAACTAATTGATGTCAAAAGTGTGAATAGATAGAAGTTATGATTGCATTACTTAGAGGCTACATTGGAAGTAATTTTTAGCTATGAACAAAGGAAGCACATTTGCTATCCAAAGGAAAGATAAGGAACAGTGAGATCTTGTTAGTTTATTGTTAAGGGTCAATCTCTACTCTTCATAAGGATAATAATTTTATTGATCAATCTCCTCCCCAAAATACAAACTCCAGTTTACATAAGCTATTCCTCTGGTTGTCTAAATCCATCAATCAAAATATTTTAAATATAAATGATAATTTTTGTCTTTAGCTAGGTCGTTTTATAGTATTCAGGTTAAGTGCTGAAAAGTGATTGGTTAAATGTTGATAGATTTAGACTATAGATATAAATATAGGTATAGATGATAAAGGTATATGCATGTTTATGCATATATGTGCCCCTGCCTCTTAAGAGCTGATTTTAAAGGCCTGTGACACCACACATGGCTATATATGCTTTTTTTGCAAAAGAATTGGTCAGATGCTTTTGCTATATTTGAATTACCTATAGATCAGTGATTCACCCTATGGGTCACATTAACCTTAGGGGTAGTATGTCAGATATTTACATAATAGTATCAAAATTACAGCTGTGCAGTTGTAACAAAATAATTTTGTGTAGAGGGTCAGCACAATATTAGGAACTATGTTAAAGAGTTACTGCGTTAGGAAAGTTGAGAACCATTACTTTAGATGATCAGTATTGATGCCCTTTATTTAATGTTAGTTTTGAGCCTTATTTCTGCTTTCAAATAATAAACACTTTTCACAATGCTATGTATGGTGGTATGTAGAAGTGCATCAATAATTTCAAAAGAGAAACTCATTGTTAGCACAACAGTCCTATTAAACCAAAGGATATATTTCAGCTTCTGGAAAATGCTAACACTGCCAGCTAGACCTTCTTGTAAAATTGGAAACAGACTGGTTATAGACATAAAAGCCTGTGATACTGTGTCAGCACTTTCTAAATCTGTATTTTACTTTGGTTCCAAATGGAATCAAGGCCAACTCTATCCCAGCAAACACATCTCAGAAACCTATAAAAACACCTTATGGATTTATTGATAATGATTTGCCCATGCCCTTTACAGTACCAAGAGTCTTTTTGGAAGCCAAATGAACAGCCTTTTCATTGGGTGCATGTAAGATTCTTCAAAGTATACCTCTAAAATACATTTTATTGAAAATACAGATAGGAGAGTAGTACTATGCTATTATAATAACTTATGAATTAATTTTATAGTCATTGGCAATAATAAAAGACTTCTGCTTGTTTCCACTTTGTACAAACTAGTCTAAAAATCAACTTTTTACCAGGTTTTCTAGCCTACTGGGTTATACCTTACAAAGCATAAGAAATAATATTCATGTTAGAGGTTGAAATTAAGAGAGGTATAGTGAAATACACAGTTCTGTTAGGCTAAATTAGATTATGTTGACAAATCAAGTAAAATTTCACTCACATAAAATATAACTGTCTTCATGTCCATTGAGGAAAGGCAGAAGACTCTTACTTTTTATACTAGAAATTTGGAACACAGTGACAAATATCTCTTCTGAGTACTAGGGCCCTACAAAGTGGAGAAGGAGATATTTTTTAACACTTTGAGAACTGGCATTAAATATTATATCTAAGAAAAGACATATGTCTCTTAGTTGGACATTTCCCTAACAATTACAAGAACCCTTTGAAATTATATGAGGAGCAAAGCAGAAATTTTATCATTAGTATTCCTAGAACAATAGTAAGATTGATAATAAATATGAATAATGCAATTCCAAATTAACTACAGAGAGGAGAATTTGGTCTGATCTTCAAAAATAAATAAGTGTAAGGGTATTATGGGCATTAAATTTTTTTCTTTGCCAAGAGATGGTATACCATGGATAAAAACATTATGTAGATAGAACATGTTTCTGTGTGTAGGTAACATTAGGTATGCCATTCAATAACACACATGTAGGATATTGTCTTACATAATATTCTAATGGTATGAAGATGTATCATGACCAAGGCAATTCTTTGAAAAAAAACTTGTTTCATTGGAGGCTTACTCACAGTTTTAGAGAGTTTGTTTATGATCATCATGGCAGGAAGAAGACATGTATATGCAGCAGTAACTGAGGTCTTTAAATAATTATTCATAGGCATAAAGAGAAAGAAACACTAGAGCTGACATGAAATTTTAAACCTCAAAGCACACACTCAGTGGTGATATACCTTCTCCAATATCATACCTACTCCAACAAGAGCACACCTCTCAATCCTTCACAAACAGTTCCATTAATTAAGGATCAAGAATTCAAAGATATGAGCATGTGGGGGCCATTCTCATTCATACTACCAGATATGTCTGTGGTAAAAGCAAACAGTAATACAGAGAAGCTATATGCTGTAAGAGATTTCATTCAGACTTCTGCTGGTGAAGAAAATTCTCAATAAACTGACTCCCACAGTAACTGAAACACAGATGACTAGTTACATAAAGAAAACAGACACAAAGTAAAAAAAAAAAAAGATTTATAATAACTTAATGGGAAGATCATGCCTGTGTGTGCGTGTGTGTATGACTAAGGCGAATATGAAGAAATGAGATTCAAAATTGAGAATGGAACTATGTACACTTTGGAGTTGGAAGCATCAAACCATTTCAGCAGCCACTGAGGCTGATGCCAACCACATGACAGAATCTGGTACATGTAGAAGCTAGGATAACATTTGGTCAAAGCACCACGAAAAGTTTATGACACAGTGATAAGAACTAAAAGCCTGAAAACTAGATACTCATCAATAAAGCAACAATGCCTATTCATTATAGCTAGAATTGTACATAGTTTGGAGGACAAAAGAGTAACATGATGAGAATTTGAATATAGGATGCTGTTGTGAAAAAAATGGCATGCTGAGTTATAAGGAAATGAAACAAGAAGGAAAGATGAACAATGTAGATACTAAAGAAAGCATATTGTGGGAATTACTAGAAGGTGAATGTTGTATGAAATGAGATGAGGAATAATTAATATAAATAGCATTTGATGAGACATTTGGGGAAGTGGTGAGGTAAGGGTGGCTCAAATTTTTGAGCTTAGAAAAATGTCTAGAAATAAAGAATGAAGCAAATGATCATAGTGGACACATTTGTTCAAAACACCCTACTGTCTGTAGTTGGCTGATGGCAGGAGCTTTCATTTTCTCTGAATTTTCACAAAGGGCTTGACATGTCCATCCAGTGAGAGCCTCTTCCTTCAGCCTTTCCAGTACGCTTTTTCTCTATTTGTGTCTCATTTGAGATGTAGCTCCCTCCTGCAAAGTTATAGCTTTGGGAGTGTACTACTGTATTTTCTGCTGTGATAACACAGGTTGTTGTGGACTGGTGGTTTTCTAGAATAAGCAAGGAATGAGCAAAGTAATCAGTAGATGGTTTCCTTGTACCTTGGCTTCTTGTATCAATCCTGATTTCACTTTTTGAAATTCTCTCATTTTGAAATGATGGTGTCATGTTAGTTTATTTTTTGGAAAATGCCTGATAAACCCTTTAACGTCAACCAAAGTAATCTCATGGGGTACAAACAGCATTTCATTCCTTCATGATGTGTCTGTGTGTGTGTGTGTGGGGGGGTGGGTGTGTGTGTGTGTGTGTGTGTGTGTGTGTGTGTGTGTGTCTAGAAAGGTAGGTTATGGAATCGGCTTTGTAGGGAGTGGATACAAAGAACAAGATAGTGGCAACCAGCTGTGTTGTTGCTACTGTTTGCTTGTTTGTTTGTTTGTTCTGAGAACAGCTTTGAATCTTTTCCACACAGTCTTCTATTTCTTTTGGGAAGAGTCTACAGACATACATAGACAGACACACATTTACACACACACACACACACACACACACACACACACACACACGTGCACATGCATATGTGCATACACACAGAAACAGAGACAGACAGACAGAGAGTGGGACATAGAGTGATAGAAATATGCAACAATTTTTTAAAATATAGGTACAAATAACTCAAGAACATTCATGGATCTAAATTTAATAATCATTAATACAGAGTTAAAATATATGTAAAATAAGTTGGTATTCTATTTTTGTAAAAGTAGCTATATTACAAAATAAAAATTAATTATGCAATTTAATTTTTAATTTGAATGCTTCACAATATTAATATTATGAAATTAGAGAAACAAACATTTTTTAAGAGGGGAAAAAGTTGGAAACATCACATTTGACTTCATGTTTCAGAATAGAAAATATTCCACTTTCTATGAAATGATATACTCAGATGCTGAGTTGGCAACTTCCTGACAGAAACTGAACTAGTATTTATCATGATATTCAGATACACAGTATATGTGACCTTGTCAATGTGAAGCATCATATCTTTGTGTTTAGCAGACACACCTGCAAGTGTATAGGGAAGGATCAATGATAATTTGTGGATTCTGAGGATAAGAAAGAAAGAAAGCTCTTAGCACAGTGTTTTCTATATGTTCCCCAAGATGGAACAACACTCTTCTCTCTTGCAAAATACATTCTCAAGGACCGCTCTCTCTCCAGTCTGTCTCTAAAAGAGAGAAGCAACAGTTGGTTAAGAGTGCATGGATGAAGGGAGACAAGAAAGTCTACTTGTGGAAAAGGACTAAAGTTTTGTCATATCTCTTCGGCACAAAAGGAAACTTGGCAAATGTATCATTCTATTTCTAGTTTTATTCATAACCCATTGAGTTTCTGCAACATTATGAACAGTTTCACTTTCTTAGAAACACTTTTTATAGATGGTGTGGAACAGGGCCAGAAGTTCAGATGTATGTGGTCTATTTCAAATGACAAATTTCTCAATCATTCTGTTAGATTTGTGCTGTCAGAGTAGTTTCCCAATACATCACCCTCTTTGGGAGCATTACTGAACTTCACAATTCACTGAGAGTCAATCTTTGATCTTTCCTTCTGTACCCTTCTCCTGTCCTTCCATCTTCTGCACAGTCTCCACACCTCAGTACTCATTCTCAGGAAACAGATACTTGTCCTCTTCTTGTTTCTTTCTCTCACAATGAAAATAGAGCATATTCCAGCTCAGGGATAAGTTTTATTTATATATGTACACCAAACACATTACATCTTGAGTTTCACAGTGTGAATTACATTAAAAGGCTTTTCAAAGACTCAATAAATTAATGCAAAGACAAATAAAGAGTTGATGATATAGCCACAAAATGTTCTATCCTAGTTCTTAAACTTCTCAATTATTGGAAATTAACCCAATAATTTACTCAGAGAGCATACATTTATAAGAATCCTTTTCTCCCCAATCATGTCTGATCTGTTTTTGGATTCCATAACAATAGTTTCATAGGTTGTTATTCTAGTTCTTAGAAGACTTTAATGTACCACAAATTTTACCTCAAAACTTTCCAGATGATTTTCATAACATTTCAATGGTTCTTATGTGGAATGGTTCCACAAGCAACTCTCCAACTCTAAAGGCTACCACAATAGTACCATTTAAGGAATTAATTTAATATTTTAACTCAACTTCAATCCTTAGTATTAGTCCTAAAGTAAATATATTTTCATACATACACAACTTTATGATGAGCCAAATTTCTAGTCTTCTTTCACTGAAATTGATACCTGGAAGTTTATATGTATTCTATTCATTTATAATCCCATGCCTTCTTTCCTACTTCAGGTAAATAAATCATATGTTTCAATATCCATTGCAATGATACAGCAATTAAAAGCCAACAGTAAATAAGTGAAGTAGCAGATAAATTTCTTTACTTTGCATTTTGAATATTCACCAGTCACCTGTATGCTGTAAGTTTGCTCATTAATCTGGGTACAATTGGTAGAGCCAGCAAGTGTGAAGCCTTTTTAGCCAAAGTTAGGGGATTATGAATGTGATTATGAAGTGTTTATTGAGATGCCTCCTCCTCCCTATCTTTATTAGTTATATAGTAGGTGGTGAGTATTTTGTAACATGAATAGAAAACTGACTAAGATATCATTGATGAGAAATGGATGGAAGAGTATAAGGAAAAAAAACAGAAATAAAGGTACTTATATATGACTGAATAAGAAATAAGGAAACAATGTATGATGAGTTAGGTAAATTCACAGATAACATTGTGATAGAGAAATACAGTAAATAAGTTTTGTAGCATATGATTTTTCACTAGTCTCTTATAGAGAGACAAAAACATATGCTGTAACAAATTCAGCAGCTCAACCTCATGGTTGGAAGACATATTTGCAAAAACTACATCAGAATCAGTTGTTGCCCTTATGTCTCTAACTTTTTTCTTATCTTTATTGTGTTGTTTCTGATATCCTTCAGTGGTAGAAGACAGAAGACTAATTTTGACAAAATGTTTCTGCCAGTGCAATTCCTGTAAGAAAATTATGGTTTAACATTTCATTGCTTGGATATGATATAAGTGTATCCCCCAGAGATTTGTCTGATTAAATATAAGGCCTGTTGTAAGGTACTAAGAGTGAAACTTGCTTGGAGGTGTGGTGACACACACCTTTAATCCCAGCACTCAAGAGACAGAGGTAGGTGGATCTCTGTGAGTTCAAGTTCAGCCTGGTCTACAGAGCAAGTTCCAAGAGAGACTCAAAAGATACACAGAGAAACAATGTCTTAAACAAACAAATACACACACACACACACACACACACACACACACACACACACACACACACACACAAAAGAAAGGAAAAGAAATAAAAAGAAATGGTGAAACTTTATTTAAAAAATGCTGTCCAGATATTCTGTTTTGGAGAGATGTTTAGGACAAAGCATGGCTCCTAGATGTATACTTATGATTAAACAAATAGACAAACTGGAATCGATGTTTACAAATATGCTTCCTATCAACCATCACAGCCTCTAGACTACACCAGCAGAAGACTATTATCAGACTGTACCACTTGGGCATGTCATTCAAGAGTTGTGTAACTAACAAAATAACATATGGATTAAAACTAACCTATTGTGTCGCTTTGTATGTCACCAACAGAAAATGAACTAACTAGAGTCATGAAGATACAAATCATGGAGTATGTGTAGATTATAGTAATTTTATGAGTGATCTGTCCAGTGTAAATGGCTAGACCAATGAAAGTTTAAAATATTTATAGGTCTTTATCATAATCTATGTGATTACGATATTTTGTTAAGTAAACAATGCAGCCCTCTGCTTTTTCACATATGGATTTAAAGCTGGCCATGATTAATTTCAACTGGGTATTATCAAGATATGTGAACAAATATTTTCCAAAAATAAACAAGATTCTGATTGACTTGTACACTAAACAGAAAAAAAATTCTAGCAGTGTATTTCCACCAGAACACAATTTCTGGAGTATTTTATCTTAACGTTTCAGTAATGCTCAATTATTGGAATTGAACTCATTCACCACAGTTCTCATTGTATACACCTCAATTCCTATGATATGATATTTTGTGGGGCAAAGGAACAAATAGAGTGTCCTGTCGTAGTTTCCATATTATATTAGTTATAAACTCTTTTGTGGATTCATTTGTCATGATGAGTCTACTTTCCTTTTCCCAAACTCTATTTATTCACTAAACTCACAGTCAGATTATATCCCCTCATATGCTGACCCATAACATTGACATGTTGAAATCAAGTACCTATTTGGAAATAATTTTCTCCACCATGGTGTTAACTATTAGTGTTATAGTTGTCCTTCAGGAAATTAGAGGATGGTACTGACAGCGAAAGCATTCATTACCAATACATTTATGATACTACTATAATTGTTTCACTAGCATGGCTTTAATTATTGTTCCTGAACCCTTTGCATGAATGACCTAAGCGTCTACACCATACTTAGAGTACTACCAAATTGTACAATGAGCATGTAGCCTATTGAGCAATAAACAAGTGCATGGTAACAAATTGAATTCTAGAGTGTGTGTCTTTCTCTCCAAAGGCAGTGTTGGATTTTTATCAGTATAACGAAAAGCAAATACAAATCTATGTAATCATAGACTAGCAAAAAAAAAATTGTATTTCAAGAAAATCAAAGCACACTCCAATGTTGTTTTCCTGATCACAAAATCTAAGAAAAATACATAGAGTATTTTAAAGAGCTTTTTTTATATTTATAATATTTATATTTATAAATTTATACATGTAATATTTATAAAGAGCATAATTTGTCTAACATTTTGATGATAATGTAAGAAATTAATTTAGGAAATTATATAATTCATCCATTTTTGTGTATGTCATAAACATCTTCAATATTTGGTTTCATCACCATAGATAGATAATGTAAAGGCTCACAAATATACTCATCTATATTTATTCTCCTAAAATAAAGCAAACAAGTCATTTCAAACATACAAAAATATTTTAACATGGAAGTCATACAATAAGGGATTAGATGTCAGAATTATAAAGTTGAGATTCCTCAGTTTATCACAGGCTGATATGCAACAAACCACCCAGACCTAAAATACAAATGTGTGAAAATATGACTTCTTATTCACTGTTTATGAATTAGCTACTCTATCAAATTATAGACCTAGGTCAAGTGAAAACTTCTGGATTTATTTAGGTTTAATATATATTAAGAGTTCAGATAAATATATAAGTATCTTCCCCCTTGATGAAGACCGTGGTGATTTTCAGCATGTTCTTCTGGTCTACAACAATATCAATAAAGGTTCAGCAATTCAAGTTTCTTTTTGTAATAAGCTTATGGATATAAATGAGCCAAGGATAATTTCTAGTTTCATGCACAGAGATAAGGAAATGAAAGCTAGTTCTTCTCATGGGAAAAGGCTGATTGCCTTTCACAAATTTTACTTTAGGGTCCATTAAAGTGAAAGATTTAAACAAACTATAACATCAGTGATAACAAGAAATTTAATGCAAGGATGTGTGAATTACTACTCTCTCTAACCCTGGCTTTTTATGACAGGGCACACCATCGACTTCTATTATATTTGCTGGCTGACCATGTGACATTGTATGTGAATTTTTCCACACAATTGAAAATTGCATGTACATTTAATTTATCTTCATTGAAAACTTGTAGTAAAAAAAAAAAAAAAACTCCACTGACTCCCTTTTCATGGACATTTTCTGTATTATTAATCATCTCTAAAAGGGTTGTATTAATTAGTAGTATTAAATTTTATTTGTATTGATATAAACATGACATGAAAATTGGCTTTGCTTTTAATTGTCATAAGTATTAATAATAAGACTTAAGTTCCTAAAGTCTTTTTAAGACCTCTGGTACTATTAGGTGTGTATCTGGTCTAAATTAGAAAATGTAAGTTCCCATTTTATTTATTCAGGATTTTTTGTTGTTGCTGTTGTAGTTTTTTGTTATTTGTTTGTTTTTCATCAAAGATTCATTATATATCCCTGACTGACCTGGAACATACTAAGTAGACTAAGCTGTCCTCCAAAAATTAGAGATCAAATTGCCCCTCCATCCTGAATCCTGAGATTAAAGAATACAACACCACACTTAGCAAAGTTCCTATTATAATTACTGTCAAGAAGACAACACCTTAAAGTTAGAGATTTGTAATGCATTTTGGAAACTTTAGAAAAGCAAATTTCAGTATTTCATCAAATTTCATGTCAAGAATATTTATTCCTTCATTGCATTACAAAGCAGGATCCAGCACCACTTTCGCTTAGATGACAGGGACCTGCTTGTTATTGCCTTGAATCTGTAAACAGCTTTTGGTAAAATTGTCACAATCCTTGACTAGAGGATTTCCTTCCACTTTGTAATGTCTTTATTTTTTTCTTAAAAAGTTGAAAGATTTCATTGTAAATACCCTTCACTTCCTTGGTTAGGTTTATTCCTAGATACTTCATTTTCTTTGAGGATTTTGATCCACTGCCTGGGATTCAAGGTTTTTTGTTTTTGTTTTTGTTTTTCCTTTTAGGAAGATGTTCTCTGTAGGTTTCTTAAGTTTATATCTGATTATGTTCGTGTAAATTCCTTATAGATATATATTATGTAGGGCTTTATCATGAACACATGGTGAATTTCATCAAAGAAATTTTTTTTTACTCTATTTAAATGATCATGTGATTTTTATCTTGTAGTCTTTTTTATACAGCTTATTACATTGATTGACTTATATATATTGAACCATTCCTGTGTTTCAGGATAAAGGGCAACATGGTAGATAGTTTATATATATATATATATATTTCACTATTCCTTTTGCAATGATTTCATTGAGCATTTTGGAGTATAAGGTCATCTATGATATTGTCTTATACATTTTTAATTTATTTTTGTTATGGTTTTACCTGGTTTAGTTTAGATATTAGAGAAATACTAGCTTTGTAGAACAAGTTTAAAAGTTCTCTCTCTCTCTCTCTCTCTCTCTCTCTCTCCCTCTCTCCTTCCTTTCTTTGTTAAATGGTTATGAAACATTAACTGCAGCTCTTCTTCGAATATCTGGTAAAATTCTCCTGTGATCCATCTAACTCTGGACTTTCTTTAATTGAAAGGCTTTTCATTATTATTTCAATTTGTTCCTTGTTGTGGGTCTTTTAAGCAGCTGATTTCTTCTTGAATTAATTTTGTTGTTTTCCCCAAATCTAGACCTTTACCTGTTTATTTTAAGTTTTCCAGTTTAATGGAGTCCATGGTTATAAAGTATTCACTTAGACTGTATATATTTAGTATCAAATGTTATATTTACATGCTTATTTCTGATTCTATTAATTGGGGTCCTTACTTATTTCTTTTGGTTAGTTAAGTATCAGTCAATGTTAGCCAATCTGCTAAAAAGCAAGAAAAGGAAAAGAAAAGAAAAGAAACTAGTGCTCTTTAGATTCATTGAATCTTTGTTTTATTTTCTTTGTTCTTATTTTATTGATTTCTGTTCTAATTGTTATTATTTCCTGTCATCACCTGGGTTTGCATTTGGATTGTTCTTTTTTTTTCCTAAATGTTTGGGTTGTAATATAAAAAAAAAAACAACCTGTATAATCCCTAACTACCTTCTAAAAATTTGTCTTAAAACACACAGACGAACGTGGTCCTTACCACTCATCAAAGTATCTTCTCTCTTTAAGAGATGATGACCATTACATAAAACTGTATTCAATAAAAATACAGAGTTGCGAATTCATTCCCAATGGATTAATCTACTTTACAACTCCAACACTTAAGTTTCAGGATCATTGATGAAAAGGGTGCAACAAAGATGAAAAAGTTAAAGAATCAGAGAATTTGCAGTGAGATTTTTGTCTCCTACAAATGTCAGAAGCTACACACACAATCCCTCAACCATATGACTGCCTAAATATGATCTGAACAACCACAAAAACAATAGATGTGCTAATATTGCAGGGGGAAAGTTCATGAGACCTCAACTCTACACAATGAAAAATAGGCAACTAAGAATGCAGAGATGAGATGACAGAGCCTTCTCAAGGAAAGAGTACAACAATTAGTTACTAATAGTTCCATCCTGAAAACATGCACATAATAATAACATTAGGCAGTCTCAACTGGTTTTGCTTATATATGTCGGGATAGATATGTATATGTCTCTATATAGGTATGTAACAACGTGTATTAATGAAAACAGAGGTCATGATTTGAAAGAGATCAACCAGCAGAATTCCAAAGGATATGAAAAAAAACATGAAGGTAATAATATATTTATTTTATGATCTCATAAAATAAAAAATAACTTTTAAAAAGAAAAAGATTAGAAGAAAAGGATTAGATTTAAGATTTTTTAATTCTATAAATTTTCTCTATTTTCTCCATGGTTTTTCCTCCATAATCAATGAAGTTATCATAATATCACAATGACTAATTTATTTCCCAATTTTAATGTCAACTCATAAAAATACAGGTAGGCTGGGCATTGGTGGCGCATACTTTTAATCGCTGCACTCAGGAGGCAGAAGCAGGCAGATATCAGTGAGTTCGAGGCCAGCCTGGGCTACCAAATGAGTTCGAGGAAAGGCACAAAACTACACAGAGAAGAAAGGATCTCTAGTGTTGAAGATATGGTAGAAGAAATAGATTCATCAGTCAAAGAAAACACTAAAACCAACAAAGTCATGACCCAAAATGTCCAAGAAATTTGGGACACCATGAAAAGACCAAACCTACAAATAATAGGGATAGAGGAAGGAGAAGAATACCAACTCAAAGGCACAGAAAATATATTTAACAAGATCATAGAAGAAAACTTTCCCAACTTAAAGCAGAAAATGCCTATGAAGATACAAGAAGCCTATAGAACATCAAACAGACTAGACCCCCCCAAAAAGTTCCCTCGCCAAATAATAATTAAACAACTAAATGTACAGAATAAAGAAAGAATAATAAGTGCAGCAAAGGAAAAAGGCCAAGTGACTTATAAAGGCAAACCCATCAGAATAACACCTGATTTCTCAATGGAGACTTTGAAAACCAGAAGGACCTGGACAGATATAATACAGACACTAAGAGACCATGGATGCCAGCCTAGACTAA
Organism: Onychomys torridus; assembly: GCF_903995425.1. NCBI lineage: Eukaryota > Metazoa > Chordata > Mammalia > Rodentia > Cricetidae > Onychomys > Onychomys torridus. The sequence continues at coordinate 52,412,175 of NC_050452.1, read as the reverse complement.
TATGCCCAGCAAAACTTTCAAGCATCATAGATGGAGTGAACAGTACCTTCCAAGACAAAACCAGATTTAAACAATACCTGTCCACAAACTGAGCCCTACAGAAAGCACTAGAAGGAAATTCCAACCTAAGGAAGGCAGACACACCCATGAAAACACAGGCAATAGATAACACCACAGCAGTAAACCCCAAAGAAGAGAAGTACACACACACTACCACCAAAAAATAAAAATAACAACAGGAACAAACAATCACTGGTCATTAATATCCCTTAATATCAATGGACTTAATTCACCTTCAAAAAGACAGAGACTAACAGAATGGATACGAAAAAAGGACCCAAATTTCTGCTGCATATAAAAAACACCTCTCAAATTCAAAGACAGACACCTCCTGAGAATAAAAGGCTGGGAAAAGACTTTCTAATCAAATGGTCTTAAGATGCAAGCTTGTGTAGCCACCCTAAAATCCAGCAAAATAGACTTCAAACTAAAATCAATAAAAAGAGATGATGAAGGACATTACATACTCATCGCAGGAAAGATACACAAGATGAAGTTTCAATTCTGAACATTTACATCTCAAACACAAGGGCACCCACATATGTAAAAGAAACATTACTAAAGCTTAAATCACATATAAAACCCCACACATTAATAGTAGGAAACTTCAACACCCCACTTTCACCTCTGGACAAATCAGGCAAACTGAAACTTAACAGAGACATAATGGACTTAACTGATGGTATGGCTCAAGTGGAATTAATCGATATCTACAGAATATTCCACCCAAACAAAAAGGAATATACCTTCCTCTCAGCACCCCATGGAACCTTCTCTAAAATCGACCACATACTTGGCCACAAAGCATATCTCAGCAGATACAAAACAATTGGAATAACTTCCTGTGTTCTATCAGACCACCATAGTTTAAAGTTAGATTTCAACAACAGAAAAAACTACAGAAACCCTACAATCTCATGGAAACTGAATAATGCTCAACTGAATCACCAATGGGTTAAGGAAGAAATAAAGAAATTAAAGACTTCCTAGAGATCAATGAAAATGAATACACCACATACCCAAACTTATGGGATACAATGAAAGCAGTGCTAAGAGGGAAATTCATAGCACTGAATGCCCACATAAAGAAGCTGGAGAAATCTCATGCTAGTGACATGACAGCACACCTGAAAGCCCTTGAACAGGAAGCAGTAAAGTCTCCCATGAGGAACAAACGCCAGGAAATTATCAAATTGAGAGCTGAAATCAATACAATAGAAATAAAGAGAACAATACAAAGGATTTAATGAAACAAAGAGTTGGTTCTTTGAGAAGATCAACAAGATAGACAAGCCCTTATCCAAACTAACCAAAAGACAGAGAGGGAGCATCCAAATTAACAAAATCAGAAATGAAAAGGGGGACATAACAACAGACAATGATGAAATCCAGAGAATCATCAGGTCATACTTCAAAAAACCTACTCCACAAAACTGGAAAATCTGAAAAAAATGGATAATTTTCTGGATAGGTACCACATACCTAAGTTAAATCAAGACCAGATAAACCATTTAAATAGTCCAATAACCCCTAAGGAAATAGAATCAGTCATTAAACGTCTCCCAACCAAAAAAAAAAAAAAAAAAAAAAAAAAAAGCCCTGGAACACATGGTTTCACTGCAGAATTCTAGCAGATCTTCAAAGAAGACTTAATACCAATACTCTTTAAATTGTTCCACACAATAGAAGCAGAAGGTATATTACCAAACTCCTTCTATGAGGCTACAATTACCCTGACTCCTAAACTAAACAAAGACGCAACAAAGAAAGAGAACTACAGACCAATCTCCCTCATGAACATTGATGCAAAAATACTCAATAAAATTCTGGCAAACAGACTCCAAGAACACATCAAAACAATTATCCACCAAAGTAGGCTTCATCCTAGGGATGCAAGTGTGGTTCAACATATGAAAGTCCATAAATGTAATACACCATATAAAGAAGCCAAAAATGTGCAATGGAAAAAAGAAAGCATCTTCAACAAATGGTGCTGGCATAACTGGATGTCAATGTGTAGAAGGCTGCAAATAGATCCATATCTGTCACAGTGCACAAAACTTAAGTCCAAGTGGATCAAAGACCTCAACATAAATCCAGTTACTCTGAACCTCATAGAAGAAAAAGTAGGAAGTAGTCTTGAACACATTGGCACCAGAGATCACTTTCTAAATATAACACCAGTAGCACAGACACTGAGAGAAACAATCAATCAATGGGACCTATTGAAACTGAGAAGCTTTTGTAGAGCAAAGGACACGGTCAACAAGACAAAGCGACAGCCTACAGAATGGGAAAAGGTCTTCACCAATCCCACATCTGACAGAGGGCTGATATCCAGAATATATAAAGAACTCAAGAAATTAGACATCAAAATGGCCCAATAGTCCAATTAAGAAATGGGCTATAGAACTAAACAGAGAATTCTCCACAGAGGAAGTTCAAATGGCTGAAAGACATTTAAGGAATTGCTCAACATCCCTAATTATCTGGGAAATGCAAATCAAAATGACTCTGGGATACCACCTTACACCTGTCAGAATAGCTAAGATCAAAAACACAGAAGAAAGCTTATGCTGGAGAGGATGTGGAGCAAGGGGAACTCTCCTCCACTGCTGGTGGGAATGCAAGCTTCCTGGGGAAATTGGGACTCCATCTCCCCCAAGACCCAGCTGTAGCACTCTTTGGCATATACCCAAGGAATGCTGAATCATACCACAAGGGCATTTGCTCAGCTATGTTCATATCAGCATTGGTTGTAATAGCCAGAACCTGGAAACAACCTAGATGCCCTTCAACTGCAGAATGGATAAAGAAAATATGGTACATATACACAATGGAATATTACTCAGCAGAGAAAAACAATGACATCATGAGGTTTTCAAGCGAATGGATGGATCTAGAAAAAATCATCCTGAGTGAGGTAACCCAGACTCAGAAGGACAAACATGGAATGTCCTCACTCTTAGGAGGATACTAGATATAAAACAAAGATGACTAGACTGCTAAATAACTCCAGGGAGGCTATCTAGAAAACGGAACCCTAGGAAAGACACAGGGATCACCCAATGACAGACAAATGGATGAGATGTACATGAACAACCTGGAAAACAGTGGGAGTAATAAAGGGCAAGATTTGAGGGAAAGAAAGCTTAGGGAAGCAGGAGATCCCAGCTGGATCAAGAACAGAAAGGGAGAATGAGGAATAACAGACCATGATAAGTGAAGACCACATGAGAACAGGAATAGGCAGAGTGCTGGAGATGTCCCCAGAAATCCACAATGATACATCCTCTGTAGACTGCTTGCAGTGGTCGAAAGAAAGCCTGATCTGACCTAGTCTGGTGATCAGATGACTAAACACCCTAACAGTCCTCTTGGAACTCTCATCCAATAACTGATGGAAGTAGATGCAGAGATCCTCAGCCAGGCCCCAGGTGGAACTCCAGGTGTCCAACTGTTGAGAAAGAGGAGGGATTGTAAGAGTGTGAATTGTTGAATCCAAGATTGCATAAAGCTCAGGGACAAATACCCAAACGAATGGAAGCACATGAATTATGAATCAATGGCTGTGGAGCCCCCAGCTAGATCAGGCCCTCTGGATAAGTGAGACAACTGAATAGCTTGATCTGTTTGGGAGGCACCCAAGCTGTGGGTCCAGCACCTTTCCTTAGTGCATGAGCTGGCTGTTTGGAACCTTGGGCTTACACAGGGACACATGCTCAGTCTGGAAGGAGGGGACAGGACCTGCCTGTACTGAATCCACCAGGTTTTAAATGAATCCCCAGGGGTGTCTTGGTCCTGGAAGACATTGAAATGGAGGGAAGGGGCTGAGGGGAAGGTTTGGGTAGGGGTGGGAGGGGGGGAGGACAGGAGAACCCATGGCTTATGTATAAAATTAAAACACATAATAATAATAATAATAATAATAATAATAATAATAATAAAAGAATTTTAAAAACAAATAAATAAATAAAATTTAAAATAAATTAAATTAAATTAAAAAAATACAGGTAAATATTCATTAGTTGTGTACACATTTACATAGAGGTAAACTGCATCCACCCAGTTCTGTTCATTGTTTTTATTGTGACCTTATATACTAATCTAAATTCAGAAATAATTGGTTTAATTTTTACTGATCAAGCTATGAAACTTCCCTTCCTTGTTTTGTTTTTAGAACAATTATCAGATACTTTTACTGCCCTAAAGTTTTTAGTTATCTTTTTCATTCCAAAAAGAACGTTATTGCTCAAATAAAATATTCATATTAAGACCTGTACTCAAGTATTTAAAATCACTATTTATGAAGAAAAATTCAATAAGAATGTGTTTTCAAAAAAGTTTCATTTCATTTTCCTTTGGAATTCAGTTTTAGTTTCTCAGATTGTTTTAGTTATGATTAGTTTTTGCAAATATTTTTCCCATCAGGATTATGAACACACTGTACATCAACATTTATATAGTTTGAATCATTGAAAATATTTGCACAATGAATAAAATGTGTGCTGCTGTGGTTTGGGATAAGTAATCAGCTGTGTAATAAAAAAATAATAATAAATAAGATATGCAAAAGAATACTTCAATAAATTTCCCAGATGGCTTTTTGTGATTTACTTAATTTACTTATTTTGTATGCATTTTTCTTTACAATTACAGATTTTAAAAGATAATTTTTGAAAGCTTCCTACACTTTCAAAAGCAGCTTAATGTAATTTCTTCCCCAATCAACCAACCATACTATTTGCATTTCCATAGTCATTTTCTATTTGTTTTGGATAGGTGAGGAGATTGTTAGTTTAACTATATGTCAATTTCTATGTTCATTAGTTAAATTGAAAATAAATATTTTTAATTACTGTTTAAAATCAAAAGCATTATGATTTTGCTCCAAACATTTTTTTCCACAAAAACAATGACATAAAACTCAACGCCACATTTTGAATTTTTATGGTGGTTCACGTACTTTTGATGGCTATGAAAACAAGTTTGTAAGTTATTCAACTCTCTGTCTGCTATATATATTTATTATAAAATTAACATGTTATCTTGGAGGTCATCAGTAAAAGTGGATTAACCATGGATTATTAATTTTTTTATTTTAATTGTGTATGCTACATTTCATCACCCATAGATCTTAGAAGCTACCCACACATTCTAGATAAAAAGAACATATAGACATGACAAAATAATTACATACAATTTTAAAGACTTATATTATTGAAGCAGCAGAATAGTAAATCACTAGCAATATACATAATTTTTGAAATACTACTCAGAAAAATGTTACTAATTCCTTAGTACTCATATTTGTTCTAGATTTTTTATTAAACGTTATGAAGAGAGGGCTTTGATATTATTATTATATTAGTATATAATAATAATATAATAGATATTATATTATTATACTCTGATTAAAAACTTTATCAGAAATCAATGCACTATTTGGTTATTGTCCTGTGTTGAGATAAAGTTTAAGCAGAATAAATCCTAACCAAAATGAAGAAACATGAGAAAAAAAGTTGGAAACTTATTATCTTATACTCCAATTGAAATTTGTATAAGATTTCACAATGGTGTTCCTAGGAATAAGGGGTCACTAAACAAAAACTTTAGTGCAAAATATATGACACCATCATTAGATTTGTTTGTCAGGGAGGCCTTAGAGACAGACACCAAAGCAATATAGGCTTTTGTCATTCCTCTTGGTTACTCATTAGATCTAGATAGTTAGAACCTATTTCTTGAGACACCGAACAATTTAGATGTAAGATACATAGAAATAAAACTATAATTAAGCTAAAAACTTCCTCTGTGCTCACTGGTTTTGATAGTTATAGATGGAGATAAGCAGCTTTCTGGTGGGGAAGGGGAGTAAATACAAGAAATGTCTTACAAAGCTGTGAATTCTATAAGCTACAACATCAATATCGTTGGCAAGATGTGCCCATAGAGGTACTACAGTGGTAGGGCTAACCAACAACTCTGTGTATTTGAAGCCCTTACTACATGAGGGAACCCATACCTATTTCTGTGAACTTGTTCAAAATACCGTGACTGAACCAGTCTTGGGCTTTAGGGAGGAAACCAAGAATGTTTAGATAAGTTATCACAGCATCCAACCATTTTCTAATGTTTAGATCTGTTCTCATGGGCATAGGATATTCTCAGACTTAATCAGTCTATCCCTTTCTCCTGTTTATGAATAGAGGTAAATACAGAGACACATGGATGCAAAGATACTGAGAATGAAAGATGAGGGATGTCTAATTCCTAAAGAAAACACTTACATCACCACTTTAATGTACCTAAAATGTTATGAACGTGGGAGTAGAAAGAAAAAAAAAACAGCTAAAAGATAAGAAGAATCCTGTGAAATGCCATCTTCTAAGCATGGTATTGCAAAGGCAAGCATTAACTCTCAGCAGCTATGTCTACAGACACAGGACACACAGGAGTAGGGCATTCAGTTATCTATTGAAAGGGAAGCATTCCTAAACCTCTACAAACTACAGTTTCTATCAGCAACTGAAAGATTATAAAAGAGATGATTGAATCATCTCTGAGTATACTCAATGATGAACCCACTTAGAATGGATTGTTCCAAGCCTAGGGTCTCACAGAGGACCCTAGTAAAATTAAGTAGGACACAAAACAAAACAAAAATAATAAAATATGAAATATGGCACCATGTGTTGTTGTTACAGCTCTAATCACATGCATAGAAACAGAACTGGAAGGAAATTTAGATAATGTGAAACCCAGTCAAATAATTGTGGTTATGCAGTAACATGTCACAGCTGGTTAAGTGACTTGGGAAAGAGCTTCATTCAGGGGCAGGCTTCTAAGTCACAGCCCTTTCATCTCAAGGTAAGAAAGGTACAAAGTTCTGCAAATGTTGGTCTGAAGACTAAAAGTAAAATTATTCAAATGTAATCCACATGGTATTTCTTTCTCCATGTGACATTCTCTCTTTAAAACTTACATATCCAAATTACATTTTTATAATTAATTAAAATCTTCCTAAGAGATGACTGGATGAGTCCAGCACAAATCTACCCTTGAAGTGGAGAACCTGTAGTCTGGAAAATATACTTGTTTGAAATACTGGAAAAATCATTGCATAGAGTAGAGTGCCTGAAATGATGATACGTAATGTTTTTAACTAATTGTCAAACCAAATTAGCAAAAACATTTTTACAAATTCAATTAATTACACAGGTCAAGCATTACTAATGGTTCTGCCATCACAAACATTTTTATGAAAAACATTAGTACCATCTGGATGTATGAGTAATCACAAAATTAGATGCAGTGAGAACAGGTTAACTTAATTAACAAACTGAAGATATAACAGATAAACACCATATTTTTTAACAATTCTATTCTTAGTTAAAAAATACATCTTATATCACTGTATATATAATTCAAATATATTTCTATAAGTTTGAAACTTTCATATTTTAACAAATCCCATTCAGGTAATTAAGAACATGCTAACTAGGATTTATAAAGACTTTGACAGTAGAATATATCTAAAAACATGTTTGTTAAGAAAAATTTTAAAGAGATAGAAAGAGAGAACAATTTGAAAGAGAACACAATTTAAAAGAAAGAGAGAACAGTCTTTGAGATGGATAAGAGGTGAGAAAGTTAAATACACACAGAAAACAGAGTTATGTTCAAAGGTTACTTTGCCAATAATCAACATCTCTCTAATTGGACTTAAGATCTTCTCATCGAGAGGAAAATCATGACTGGCATTGAAAACCTAACCAGCTACCTAGGGCTAGTGAAGTCATGGATCTTGGAGGAGAATTAACAATCACCATTGTGCTAAACTAGCATTATCCCTAAGTACACCCTCAACATTTGTCTTCATAGTCACCTATTGACTTCATAGATGTAGTCCTCACTACTCATCTAAGAAATTTCTCTTTGCAATATCCAGTGATGATGGTTCAGCACTCCACTGTCACCATGCAACGTGCTTCCAACAGGCATAACTTACTTTTTTCACATAGAAAAGAAAAAAATAATCTTGTTTATGCTTATGAGTAGTTATTTGCCTTGAATCATCACCCCAAGGTAAAGTTTATTTGCATGTACTCCAGGGCTTCCAAATGAACAGATATTACTCAGGATGGAATTCATATGTACTTGAGAGACAAAAATGGTGAGGCATCTTTCTGCAATTGAGAAACAGTTAACATGTTTAATGACTGATTTTCTATATTAAAATACTTCTATTTTTGTCTGTATTCTAAGATAGTTGCAAACAGTTCCTAACAATGTTCCACAAAAATATGTGTATGAATATTTTACTTCTCAGAAATGGAAAATTATTATTCATTAGTCTTAATTTAAAAAGTATTTATATCATGTATCACATATACTGCATTTTCATACTATATAGCACTTGTATGTGTCGAAATATCTAACATGTGTTATAAAACTTACATGGAGAAAGACTGGTTGTTTTATATACTTGGAGGACTGAAATTTAATGTGAATCCACATAGTGATTTTTCTATATATAGTCCACAAATAACCTTGCTTTAAGGAATCATTGAGCTTAATACAATTTTTGGAATGCTTTAAACATATCCAAAGTTAAAGGGCAAAGACATGCCTCACACTTCAAACAAAGTGCCCTGGAGACACCAGAGACAAACATGAATATCCAGATGTCCATCAGTGTCTGGGAATATACTGGTCGTGTTGACGAAACAAACATAGCTATGATAATTCAGAACAGATCAATCTTGTTGGAGAAAAATGGGTAATATTTTCTTAGAAACAGTCAGTCTACTGAAAGCAACAGATGAGAGACAGGGCAGGCAAGAATAGCAATTGCAATTTTCTGTTCTGAGACTCATGTTTCTTCTTGGTCAAACCAAAGTTAAGAAATCTGAAAATCAATGCATATAAAACAAGTTGCACTCATTATTAGTAAAGGAGATAAAAAGAAGCTAACAAAGGTATCCTCTCCTTCCATTTTCATCTTACTCATCAGGAATAAGACTTAAATTTATCTTGGAAGAATCTCCAGTATGCTTTGCAGCTAATCCTGGTGAATAAATTCTTGTCAACCAAACTGAAAACTAAATGTCATTTTGTTTCTTTTCAGATCATTTTCTTTATTCCTCAGTTTTTGCTTTTCTGTTTCCAAGGATGGCAGCTAACTTTATATGTCAGCTTGTCTAAGTTAAGAGATACTATAAATCTCTTTCATTCTCTCTCCCTCTTCCTCTCTGTCTTTTCTCTCTCCCCTTTTCTCCCACCTGCCTCACTTTGTGTATATTTATGCATGTGTACATGTATTTGTGTCTTCTTAGAAGATATAAACATTTGAATCATTGAGTGAAGTGAAGAATATTTGTTCTAATCAATGCTGATGGATTTTATCTAATGAACTCAAGGCTCATGTTTAACAGTGCAGTACACCTAAAGTAAAAATATCTGCAAATTGTATTGATGCTTGTATTTCTGTGCTCATTCCTTCAACAGTCATAATAACTAATGCACAAAATTAATAGAGATGGCTGACAACATATGATGATAAAGAAAAGGGATCACCTCACATATTCAACAGAATGCTAGTAACCTAGCAAGAAGGAAGAGGTCTAGATATTTTCATCAACCTAGACAGAACAAAAATTCCTAATTTCAAATGATATAGGCCAAATACAGAAGGTAAATTCTGTATGATTTTATCATTATGCAGAATCTAAACAATGCTGAACTCATAGATGAAGAAAGTGTGCTATCTGTCACTGAAGTTCATGTAAAAATGAAAGCAGTATGGAATAGAGAGAGGTTAGCTAAGAGATACAAACACCTGAACTCTGTAATCGGGTGTTAATAGGTAACGGTTTTAACCTGGATTAATTCTCTGTCTCTTACTTCATGTTTTCTCCTTTGAACATATTTTCACTACTCTTCTATCATTTTACTTGGTGTCCTCTAAATTATTAACTCTGACTATTTTCGGGATTACCAAGCATGTTTCTTTTTTTTTTAAAAAAAGCATACTTTTCTTTCCTATGAACCTTCTTAAAACTTCAGCAGGAAGGGGATGACTTGCTACTTCCAAACATATTTGGGTGGAGACTGTTTGTTCCCATGGTTAGAACAACTGTAACCTTAATCAGCATACAAATTAATTGCTGTGGTTGGAAAGATGGCTCAGAGGTTAAGATCACTGACTGATCTTCCAGAGATCCTGAGTTCAATTCCCAGCAACCACACAGTGGTTCACAACCATCTGTAATGAGATCTGGCACCCTCTTATGTATACATAATAAATAAATAAATATTTTAAAAAATTAATTGCTAGAAATCTTTTTCAGTTTCAATTGACAACAATATTTGCTTCTGTGGCAAAAAAATGTATAAACAGTGTAAATAAAATATACCATGACAAATTATTTATATCCAGTGTAATAATAGAAGAAAGTAAAAACAAAATATTAATAAGATAAGTTATAAAATATAAAGCTATTTCTCCTTTTAAAAGTTCACTTGAAAATCTGGACAGGTCCAAAGGTTAGAATGATGAGCAGATGAAACTGTAAAAGGCTCCCGGTGTATGGGAAGCCAGGTTCTCAGGAGATACAAACAATGTCAAGGTGCTGAGAAGTAAGCTGGAGTCAGAAATTAAAGCGACACTTTCTATTTCCAAATCACTCCTACTAATTTGTAATCTTTTCACTTATTTCCTTCATGGAGTAAATTTGTCTTTCCACTGCTGAAAAATGTGATAAGAGTTTTTGTCACACATTTACTATCCTTAAAACATATGGAAAATTTTCAGATAACTGTCACATTTATTATTATGCTCCATTGAAATGAAAATCTACAGCTATTCTTCTCTTGTATCTTTTTTTGTTTTGTTTTGTTTTTTCAAGACAGGGTTTCTCTGTGTAGCTTTGTGCCTTTCCTGGAACTCGCTTTGTAGACCTCGAACTCACAGAGATCTGCCTGCCTCTGCCTCCCCGAGTGCTGGGATTAAAGGTGTGTGCCACCAATGCCCGGCTGTATCTTTTCAAAACATTGGAAATATATTCTGCGTTTCAGTGTCAGAAGCAATGTTTGATTCCTTCTATTTGTTTGGTTGTGTTGAGTTAACTTTTTTTTTCAGGATAAAACTCCAACATTTCATTTTTTGGGAATTGCATATATGAACACTGTATTTACATCATTTAAACACCTCCATCGCTCCACTGCAACTCTTCTTCTGTTTCCCTATTTCAAATTAATGCTCTCTTCTTCCTATCAATTCCACTCAATATTGATCGCATGTACCCACGTACCTATGTTTTCGGCTGATCACTTGGGATTAGGTAGCTTTAAGGGATCTCATCTGTGGAAAAAGCTGATTCTCCCTCTCTAAGCAGCCATCCTCCTCAGACAAAAAGGATATACTTGGTGAATCACAACGAAACTTTTGATAATTAGACTCCCATGAATTCCACTTAATTATTCAGAGAGGTGTTCTCTTTTCTCTCTATTTCTTGGTCAAAACTTTCATTCTTCAAAAGTCAAACACTGAATCAATGCTTCCTCTAAAGAGTATGTGATACTGTGAAGATGCTATTTCTTTAAAAGTAGCATTTTGTTTGGGAACTTTTGTACACACTAACAATCTATCCTTTATCTAAATACATATGTTCATACCTTCTACATTTGTAGCTTCTTGTGCACCACCTATCATAAAATTGCCAAGGAAATTAAACTTCACTGATATAGCAATCCATATGTATTCTCATGGCTACAAACAAAATGATAAGCAACAACTGTGTGCAAAGAGAGAGATTCTTCAACCATGACATGATGCTGATGGAACTCTGAAAAGCTCCAGCTACTTGTAAAATGACAATGCTTAGATCATATCTTCTATATGTGACAGAGAAGCTACACACATTAAAATCAGCAATATGACTGCTAACACAAAGTCAGAACAACAACAGCCACAGTGGACATGTGGCAATCTCCAAAATTCTATGTATGCAGAAAATGGATTCTTTGACATTTAGCAACCCAAACCAACAAATACAGGAAATTAAGTTTGTCGCTTGAGGGGCAAAGTATTGCACAGGTAAGCAATTGAAATTGACATTAGCAATACAAAACAATCTGTAGTTAAAGGAATTTCTGATTTCTCCATCTTTTCTACCCAAAATATGACAAGCATAATGTCAGTCCCTGAGTCCTTGAGTCAGGAAAATTTGCAAGTGATGAGTCAGAATAAATGGAGAAAACAAACTATGAGGTCAGTCTGTAGGAAGGGATGATATTTGAATAGTAGTAGACAATTTTTAGTAGGAGAACAATTTGGTCTTCGCTTCTGCAGTTATTACACTAAGTTGAACGGGCTTATTCCGTGGAGGAACAATGCTGCATTCAGATATGAAGACAGGGAGACAGCAAATCCTTTTTAGGACTTGAATGTGCTGAGTCATCTATGGAAGCCACTGCTGCTGCTGCCAAGGGGTGCACTTCTTCCCATTAAATGTCTTTTTTTTTAAATTAGCTCATGACAGGTAGCTGAAGTATACTTTCAAATTAGTGTGTTATTTTTTTTTTCTCTCTACTTCATTGGTAGGGATTTCATAGCCTTTCACCCACATCGATTTTTATTGAACATGCAAAAGCATTGCAGGGAAGTGAGTTAACAGCTTAAATGCTAGTCATTTATTGAGATGGCCAAACCCCCTTAACCAAGCAGTTCTTTTTTATAGATTGATTTTGTATTATGAAATTAAGTTGACCTCATGTTTGTGCTGCAGTTTTGCATGCATGCAATTTAATAAAACATTGTAAGTTCACTTGGGCTGAGATGAAATTTGGAGAAAGTAACTACTAATAAGAAATAATCCACCAATAATTGATTTTAGAACACTTAAAGTTCTCAAAGAAACATTTTTTAAAGTAATCAGGTTCTTTTGCCCAATTAATTTCTTTCTTATTAATTTTTGCTAGTAAACATTTCGGTTTTGTTCAGAATGCTGTGTAGAAATTATCATTCAATAAAGTATTTTGGACCTGCTTGACACTGCCTGCTTTTATCTCGTCAGTGAAAATGATAAGTATAGAAACATTGCATCATGAGTTTGCTGTGATTGTGTCTTTATTGGGAAAAATGTAAATGATGAAAGTAAGTCGAAGGAAATTTTTGTCTATTCACTGCCCCTTTCAGTCTAGGGTGGAATGGAATTTTTTCATGGAATATTTGATTTTTAACTGAATTGTAATAGTTTTGTAGATACTTGTGAATATAAATTGTGCAAGAATAATGTTATATACTATAAACAATATGAATTTTTTTTTTGGTCTTTTTTGTTATTTTTTTTTTCCAGAGCTGAGGATTCAGGGCCTTGTGCTTGCTAGGCAAGCGCTCTACCACTGAGCTAAATCCCCAATCCCACAATATGCATATTTTAATGTTTTATTCATCTGTGTAGCTCTTTGAAACAGAATATTTATTTCATTATGAATTAAATTCTGGTTGTCTCTTAATCCTTATGAAAAGAAGTTAACTATTTGACTATATTTGTGGGTTTTCAGGAAAAATCTAAAAATAGAATTTAATAAAACATTAGACAGTGTTTTAATATTGTGACATATTTCATATTTTACTCAAACACTGTAATTTGTGCTGTAATGAAATATCTGATGTGAAATTCCATTTTATTGCTAGTCCAGTTGTAATCAGTTAAAAGCAGTCTTAAAAACATCATTTGGAATTTGGGAGAAGCAGTGCTTATCTTTTGTCCCAGCTCTTGGAAGACAGAGACAGATGGATCTAGGTGAGTTCAAGACAAGGTCAACACTGTAAATTGTTCTACATAGGGATTACCAGGACAGACAGTGCCATTTAATCTGTTTCAAATGTAAATATAGGAGAAAAGGAGGAAGAGGCAGAGGAGGAGCAGGAATAGGAAAAATATCATTGAGTAAATACAGGATCTTGGGTGCCAACACCTTTATGCATATTATTTTTAAAAACCCAAGATAAAAATAATGGTTTCAAAATAAGGTAAAAGACTCCATTATAAAAAGTTGGAAGAGATGGGAGATCATTTTCAAGTACAGTTTTTAATTTTCCAAAAACATGTCTGCTTTTGCCAATAAGATTTTTTATTGTTTTTTTTTTTTTTTCAAACTCCCACATTTTACTTCTGGATTCATGATCAAAAAGCTTTCATCATTTTAAATTTATACTGAATGGAGAGAGTTGGGGTAAGAGGTTTGAGATAAGATGGAAGCTTTAGATTGAACTCTGTATTTTTGTTTTTACAAGTGTATATCCTTATATATTTGGGTGGAACTCAACAACAGTCCTTCAAAACATTCAAACATGCTACAAGCTGAGACTTAGAGTGTCTTGTTTGCTTTTAATTTGCATTAGAGTGCATCTTATTGTAGAACTCTCACATCAATAAGAGAAATAGAAAAACAGTTTATACTTCTGAAGCTGCTGCTTGTTGGTGTTATTTTATGCTTTGAGTATTCTGAAATAAGAATGTTTAATAAATACATTCATTTTTAGATTGTTTGAAGTTATTGAATGTATATTGTTCAGGATAATTCATGAGTTTTCATTAGAAGTAATTTGAAGACTCTAGATTGTTTATTTAAATCAGAACATTACAGTTAGGATGGCTATATGAGAAGTTATAGTATTTATACACTCAGTTGGACTTGTACTCCTGATAAATATTTTATTTGATAGTTATGATCAATGCTGGTTATTTCATGAATGAGATATTCATTTACCACCTGATGTCTAGCACACACTGTGATGTGTTGTTTGATATGAAAGGTCTGAGGCATTTCCTCCTTTGTGAAAGTTAAGGGCATGACAGGAGAGAAAATATGAAGACAATGAAATATAAAAAACATAATTTATTAATTACTATAAACATGCAACATAAATGTTCATAAAAGTTTAAAAGTTGATAAATGTAACATAAACCTTGAACCATGAAATATTTTTACTATAACTTTCTTACCTAGAAGGTCTGTCAGTTGCTTGAGTCTGTTGTCCAGAAAGATAATTCCTGGACTCTGTTACTAGTTAAGTAATGCGTTATAAGAAATTTCATAATAGCTTCCTTGGCACCTTTGTCTAAACCAACTCTAAACACCCACTAGTACAATCAAATGTTTCCTTCTTCATGCACATCATGAGGATCTTGTGCATGCTTTTATTTTGCTAAGGGTTTATTCATCTCATCAGAAAGGTATTTATCTCTGAAGATTAATCTTGAGTCACTCTAAGGCAAAAGTAAGCTACACTGACTCAATGTCACAAATTCTGCATTCTGCTCCATATCGTTCTTGTGAAATTTCCCACATGTATCTAAGCAAAATTGATCTTTAGGACATATTCTTCCTGCGCAATTAGTTTTGATCTTATAACTTTAAGTTCAAATTATACATTACTGTGATTTTTCACTTACTTACTTGAGTCTTCCCACTCAGGTATTCCATCTATTCAACTATTAACCTTATATCTATACTCATGTGATTTAAATAACCCATTTTCCTATAAACTATCTTCCAAGAATAGTGAATGTCATACTAACTAGATGAGGCTATGACAATAATATATTGTTTACATATATAATAAGTTATACATATGTATATATATATATATATATAATTAATAACAACTTTTATGATTTATTTGTAAATGGAGAATTTTCTGTCCCACCCTGTCCCATGGCCATTAGTAAATAATCACTCAGAGGCTTATATTAATTATAAATGTTTGGCCAATGGCTCAGGCTTATTACTAATTAGCTCTTAATTAAATTAACTCATTTCTATTAATATATGTTTCGCCATGTGGCCATGGCTTTATAGGTCTGCTGGTATGTTGCTCCTTGGGCAGCTATCTGGCTTTTCCCAGACTCTGCCCTTCTCTTGTATCTCTGCTGTATTTCCTGCCTGGCTCTATCTTGTCTTGCTATATGCCAAAGCAGCTTTATTTATCAACCAATAATAGCAACACATATTCACAACATACAGAAAGACTGATTCTGTACAAGTACATTTCAAAACATTTGTCTCTTAGGCCTCTTTATTTAACTGTATGATACTTTACAAATTTTTCCTGTCTGTTCATATGCTGAACTTATATTTCTCTGGACTTTTTCATAATTCAGTAACTTTCCTCATATTCACCTCAGTATATAAAATATCATCTGAAAGACTAAAATTGTAATTATTGTAAATGGCCCCTTTCTTTCTTTTCATGTAACTCTCAGCTTAGTTTTACTTCTTAAGAATACTACTGATCACCCAGTTCATATAAGAAGCTACTATCAGCCAACTGCATTCTATTACTACAGGATTGTATCAGTCCCTTACATAATGCCAAACATATCATTATTTTATATTTATGTCTGCCTTTAGTGTTAATATTAGTTTGCCTGTCAAAATTTAGGAGTTATGAAATAGAAATTTCCTCTCCAATGTTTGCTCAGTGCAAAAACTCAGCCAATAGAAGCTCCACTAATTTTGTTTAAAAGATGAATGTAAGCCAGGCGGTGGTGGTGCATGCCTTTAATCCCAGCACTCAGGAGGCAGAGCTAGGAGGATCTCTGTGAGTTCGAGGCCAGCCTGGTCTACCGAGCGAGATCCAGGAAAGGTGCAAAGCTACACAGAGAAACCCTGTCTTCAAAAACAAAAAACAAACAAAAACAAAACCAAAAAAAGATGAATGTAGGTTCCACAATAGTTAAGATAAGCATGATAATCAAAACGATATATGTAGAATAATCAAGAACATGCAACAATGCAAACATCATAAGGTAAGTATACATTTTGTTCTTGATAACTATACCCTAATATCCTAAGAGTATGTTTTCACCTTGAATAATTTCAATACTTTCTCAGTACTATGTAGTGGGTAGCCATCCCAGTATTGGCCTGGAAGTTCCAACCCCCATTGAGGCTTCGGTAATGGTCATACCCACAAGGCGGGGTTGAGGGAAGAAGCTGAAGACCCAGGATCGAGAGGAGAGGTCTCTCTTGGTTCTGGGACCCTGGACGCTGGAGGTAGACTGAGCAGAGTTCTCCAGAGAACACCGTGGGACTGCACCATACCTTTGCCAGACCCTACAACTTATCCCTTCATTTGTAAGTTACTCCATAAAATAAACCTCCCTTTTAATAACATGGAGTGGCCTTAATAATTTCACCAATATTACTATAAGGTAAAGTTTGAAAGGCAATGCTCACAGCAGCTCCAAGGAACAGAATGGACTGTAGGATCACCTCAAGAAATATAAAAATTAAATTATTTCTGTTCCATATGCATTATACATAGATAACAGTTTTCAAAATAAAGAAAGAAAAGAAAAGAAAGAAAACCTTCTAAATATATGCACTATCTTATAAGTCAAATAATGAAAGAAATACAAAAGTTTCTTTTGGGTCGCCATTTAAGATAATGCAATCAAGGTAATGAAGAAGCCTGAAATAACTGAAAAATCAGGGAACACTGTAATAAATTACAACATTGAATGACTTTCACAGAGGAGAAACAAAGAAAAGCATTTCAATTTTGGACTGATCTTTGACAAAACTTTTGTAAGTAAGCAAAATGAAAAAGCAATATTTTAATTTTAAACATATCTGTCATTGAATCATGTCATGTTATTAATGTACATATATTGTTTTGCTCTGTCAAAAAGCAAATTTAACTTGAAAATTTAGATATAAAAAGGATATAATAATGAAATTATTTTAAAACATAATTGGGGTTCCTGTTACTTCATGATAGTAAAACAAACTTAATTTTTTAATTGCTTTTATACCTTTAATGAATGATTGTGTGTGTGTGTGTGTGTGTGTGTGTGTGTGTGTGTGTGTGTGTGTGAGTTTCTGCAAACTAGTATAATGTCCATGGATGTTAGAGGAGGTAAATCCTCTGGATCCATAGGTACAGGCAATTGTAAGCTGCAGGACTAGGGCCTGGGAACTATATACAGGTCCTCTGCAAGAGCAGTGCTCACTCTTAACAACTCAATCATCTTACCATCCCCCCAAAATAGTGCTTAACACAACAATATTCTCATGTGTTTCCTCTAAAATCTGCTTCTAGCTTTCCATAAAACCCTAATGTTTCTTTCTACTCCCTCCATGAAATGACAGAAAGGATTTCCAAGATACCATTGACTTTTGGAGATTTACAATGAAAGTGAAGGAAAAAATAATAATCTGAGTGATAACTCTCAGTCGGCTACCATTATAGAGTGAAATATATCATACAATTTTTGAATCATTAGATGTCTTTCCATGTTTTGTTTTACAAATGAAATTAAGTAACTTTTAAAAGACATGAACATGCCGAGAAGAAGATAGTCTCACAAAATTTGAGAGCAACTGAGTCCCAGATACAGTGCTTTAAGTCAGCCCACTACAACATCTACTCCACCCGGAGCTGCTAGTGTGAGTGGAGGAGCTGATCCTGCAGAACCAGATGTCATTGCTCAATAGGGATGGTCCTAGGCCCACCAGCCAGCGCCTAAGCATGGAGCCACTGCGACTGATACCTGAGCTTCTTTTCCTGAGGGGAGACAGAGAACACAGGGCAGTGGTGCTTCTTGCAAGCTATAAGCACAAAGGTCAACTTGGGTAGCAACCTGGAACTCACAACAAAACCTGTCCCCAACATCCTGCATAGCCACAAGATCATTTTCACTCTAGTCACCAGCAAGATAACAAAGAGGAATCTGAGCTACAGTCTAGGATTTATGGTGTGTCAGAAACCAGAAGACTTGAATGACTCATCACAATATATACTTACATATAAAGCTGTTTGGAACGTTTGGATGTGTTTTATTGTTTGTTTGTTTCCGTGTGTGTAGATGTGTGCATATTTACACACACACACACACACACTCACACACACACACACACACACACATATATACCAATTTGTGTGTATTATACATAATTTAGGTAGTTTATAGTATCATTCCTCACGAAATTTTCAGACATCCTTAGTGTTATTTTAGCTTCCTCCCTTTTAGTATTTATCTTCCTCCCCTTTCATAATTAGAGACTCCTTCATTCTTTTTCAGATTTCCCCTTTATATATTCAGTATTGCTTTCATCCTTCTTCAGTATTTATTTCCTCCTCTTTCATGATTACAAAATCCTCTATTCTTTTCCTGGTTTCTCCTTATATTGCTTATGCCCTGATATTCTACTGTCTTTTTGCCAACTCCTTCACTGTGGCAATTGTCTGTTTTTACTTTCCTGATTTCTTCAGCCATTTAAGATTATGTACTTGTATCTGAAAATATAGAGCTAGAAGGCTCAGTTGAGAGATAAAATGCCAAGTTTGTCTTTCTGGGGCTGAGATAACTCATTCAATTTGATCTTTTCTAGTCTATCCATTTAAGGGAAATTTTATTTTTTTTAAACAGTGCAATTGTCCTTCATAATGTATGTAAACCATATTTCCATTATCAATTCACTTGTTGTAGGACATTTAGGTTGTTTCCATTTCCTAGGTATTGTGCATAGAGCAGCAATGAATGTGACTGAACTCATATTTGTGAAGTAGACTATTGAGTTCTTTGAAAGTATTCCAAAAAGTAGTATAGCTCAGTCATATGGTAGAAGGCATATCTTCAGAAACTGTTGTCTGATTTCTTCATACACATTTTAATTATAATATTAGTTTACATTTACATTTCATTCATGTTTCTAAATTTTAGGCTACAACAATATTATGACTATGATTAGTGATAATTAATTGCTCATTGCTTATGCATGTGGTTTTGGGTCTAGGAATGGCTGCACATACGTGAAATTGGGGTGCTTTGAAAGGTGGGACAGGAAGACTATTGAAATTTTGGTCCAGCCTAGAAAACAAAGTGAATTTCAAGGCAACCTGAGCTACATCATGAAACTCTCTCTCAAAATCTAAGAAACACCCTATGACAGATGAGGCATTGCTAAATTAACTTTATTTAGACTGAAAGAAAAAGGGAAACTCTCAACATTGTTAATCACAATTTTAATAAATAATTTAAAACAATTAAGAATATCAACTGTTTAATTGCTCTTGCCATTTTTTACTTCCTTCTAGTTAGGATCAATTACAAATAATTATTTGAGTTGCTGGGACATTAAAAAATCAGTCTTTGAAGATCTGGTAGAATTCTGCACTGAAACCATCAGGTCCAGGGTTTTTTTTAGTTGGGAGACTTTTAATGACTGATTCTATTTCCTTAGGGGTTATTGGACTATTTAAATGGTTTATGTGGTCTTGATTTAACTTAGGTATGTGGTACCTATCCAGAAAATTATCCATTTCTTTTAGATTTTCCAGTTTTGTGGAGTAGAGGTTTTTGAAGTATGACCTGATTATTCTCTGGATTTCCTCATTGTCTGTTGTTATGTCCCCCTTTTCATTTCTGATTTTGTTAATTTGGATGCTCTCCCTCTGTCTTTTGGTTAGTTTGGATAAGGGCTTGTCTATCTTGTTGATCTTCTCAAAGAACCAACTCTTTGTTTCATTAATCCTTTGAATTGTTCTCTTTATTTTTATTGTATTGATTTCATCTCTCAATTTGATAATTTCCTGGCATCTGTTCCTAATGGGAGACTTTGCGTCTTCCTGTTCAAAGGCTTTCAGGTGTGTTGTCAAGTCACTAGCGTGAGATTTCTCCAGCTTCTTTATGTGTGCATTCAGTGCTATGAATTTCCCTCTTAGCACAGACTCAGAAGGGCAAACATGGTATGTACTCACTCATAGGAGGATACTAGATGTAAAACAAAGATGACTAGACTGCTACACAACTCTAGGGAGGCTACCTAGAAAACGGGACCCTAGGAAAGACCCAAGGATCACCCAATGACAGAGAAATGGATGAGATCTACATGAACAACCTGGATGACAGTGGGAGTAATGAAGGGCAAGATTTGAGGGAAAGAAAGCTTAGGGGATCAGGAGATCCCAGCTGGATCAAGAACAGAAAGGGAGAATGAGGAATAACAGACCATGATAAATGAAGACCACATGAGACGAGGAATAGGCAGAGTGCTCGAGAGGTCCCCAGAAATCCACAATGATATATCCTCTGTAGTCTGCTGGCAATGGGTGAGAGAAAGCCTGATCTGACCTAGTCTGATGATCAGATGGCCAAACACCCTAACAGTCATCTTGGAACTCTCATCCAATAACTGGTGGAAGTGGATGCAGAGATCCTCAGCCAGGCCCCAGGTGGAGCTCCAGGTGTCCAACTGTGGAGAAAGAGGAGGGTATGCAAGAGCGTGAATTGTTGAATCCAAGATTGCAAAAAGCACAGGGACAAATAGCCAAACAAATGGAAGCACATGAATTATGAACCAAAGGCTGTGGAGCCCCCAGCTGGATCAGGCCCTCTGGATAAGTGAGACCATTGAATAGCTTGATCTGTTTGGGAGACACCAGTCTGTGGGACCAGGATCTGTCCTTAGCGCATGAGCTGGCTGTTTGAAACCTTGGGCTTACACAGGGACACTTTGCTCAGTCTGGAAGGAGGTGACAGGACCTGCCTGTACTGAATCCACCAGGTTTAAATGAATCCCCCGGGGTGCCTTGATCCTGGAGGACCTGGGAATGGAGGGGTGGGGCTGGGGGGAAGATGGGGGTGGGGGCGGGAGGGGGGAGGACAGGGGAACCCATGGCTGATGTATAAAATTTAAAACACATAATAATAAAGAAAAAATCATTTATTAAAGATAATCACTATTCTTTTTGAAATATGTAAAGAAAATCATTTTAGTAAAATTTCAGAGATGAGAATGTATAACGAGGACAAAGATTGTTTAAAACAGAAATGTTTCAATAGAGTCTTTAAAGAAAACAAATTAAAATGTTTGTGTAAGCAGAAGTTGCTCATTAGATTATGAATTCTGATCCTTTTCCTCTTGAACATCATTTTAACACTTAGGTCAGATTGATAAGGTTAAAAATATTAAATTTATCTTAAATACAGTCTCTTATAGTAGGCTATTAAGTACTGTTGAGATTGTTTGCGTATAGAATTCTTGGTGTATTCGAGTTATTTAATTGCATAAAAGGTTTCAGTTAGAATTGCAACATAAGTAAATGTAACAGCTAAGTGTTTTAAATATTCTCAGGGACCAAAAACAATTTTTCAAACATAGTTTTAGCACTTTGATTTATAAAACAGCAGGAGCTGTTAACCTGTAGTAAATTAATATATCATGAAATATGGAATTATTAATAGAGCTCAACTTAAGCATCTGTGGTTCACAGAAATTATGTGGAATTATTTATTGGTGCTCTTTCCCCTTTCTGACTTCCCTAACTGCCTTTGATGAATGAGACTGCCATATCTTTATCTTAACATGAGGAACAGAGTCTGTGCCAAAACATATGGCTCTGGGTTTAAAAGTTAAATTGTGTGCGTATTTATGATAATGTCTAATATATAGATATTCTAAAAGTTCTGAGTGGTGGATATTTAGTGTCCAATTTCACAAAGTGAGGGAAAGTGTCTCTGGTTGTGAAATGTACTTTATTATTATTTCTGTAGTTTTTTTTAAATTATAACTATCATTTCTCCTTTCCTTGTTCTCCCTCCAAGACCTCCGATATACCACTGCTATGTCTTTTTCAAATTTTGTCATATTTTTTCTTCAATTTTTGTTACTCACACAAACCACACACACAAACACACACACACACACACACACACACACACACACACACACACACACATATATTCCTAAATATATAAATACAGTCAATTCAGTCTGAATAGTATTGCTCATATGTGTGTTTCCAAAGGCTGATCTTTGATATTGGATAACCAATGGTTGTGCTCTTCCCTAGGAAAGACTATTTTTCCACCCTCAGTATTCCCTAGTTGTCTGTAGTTCTTTGAGGGTTGAGGCCTCCTGGGATTTCTCCCAGTCAACTTTAGTATGCCATTGATGTTTTCCTGTCATGTTTAGGCTGTCATGCTGGTGAGAATTCATGAATGTAGCTTCTGATGTTAATCAGAGACAGGGTCTCACAATAAACTCCCTAATCCTGTCTCTTATGTTTTTCAACCATATCTTCTGCAAAGCTCCTTGAGCCTTAAGTATAGGGATTATCTATTTCTCTTTGAGTAAGAATTATATAGTAGACATTGTGCTAATATAGTTCACTCCTTCATTTAATTCAACTATCCCACCCATGCTAGAATGCCAAGTAGCTGCTAAATTCATATTGCTAACACGTTTGGAACTCAGTGAGGAACATTCAAGAATCAGAGAAAAGCAAGTTTGTGGCAAGGAGGGATGAAAAACCAATATTGTCATCTAAACATACAGCATCACTTAGCTTCCTGGGAATTCACTGAAATGAGACAATCTCTTCCTGGTCACTAAAACCATGACAGACATATGCCAAAAAAAAAAAAAAAAAAGTGGGGCTGGGGTGGGGAGATCTTTACTTCCAGGCAAGGACAAGAAAAGATGTATGTTGCAGTACTCAGATTTCCAGCAAAGACCCCTCTAGTGACAAACTGGACATGTGTAAGGAAATCTTTTAACAGTTGTTACAAGAATAGAATTCCACTGCTAGTATTCCAAGCTGCACTTGGTTTATGTGTTGTGATTCCTCTCACAATGTAACACTCTTAAACATACCTATTAAAATCATTTATTCCATTTTTATCTTTTCTAGTGGTACAGTTTCTTCATAGCCAATTTTATTACTTTTACTTTGTCAATTTTTCATATTAACATTTGAGTCCCTTAGCAATTTCTACAAAAAAAAAATCTACTACACAAAATGATTGTGTGTGTGTGTGTGTGTGTGTGTGTGTGTGTGTGTGTGTGTGTTTGTTTGTGTGAAGTTGCTAATAGTTAGAGGAAATATCAGAAGAGGAGAGTTACAACTGTAGATCATTGTCTTAACCTTTGTAAAATAGAATCATCCTCTACATAAGCATCAAACTCAGATAAATTAAATTCTAAATTGGAGGCAGGAAATGTTCAATTGTAAATCACTAATATTCAAAAATGATCTATATTGTCTGGATTCCTTTCTAGTTTTATTATACTTTTGTACCATATGTTAATTTATTTTAAATTTGTTCCAGATAGTGTTAGTAGCTCAAGTTTTTAAATTTTTAAATATCTGTGGACCAGGATGTTTTTTGGTCTGTTTAGAAAAAGCATGTATTAATTATATATAATAATGGATTTTAGCATGACATTTTCATACAAATACATAATGGATTTCTCCCATATTCAGCTCTAGTGCCCCATTCCACTTCCACTGATCTCTTTCTCTTATTCTACACAACTATTCTTCGTCCTCCTTGTTTAGTGTTTCAATCATAGGGTTTCTGTGGTGATATTCTGTTGTACTCTAATAAAGCTTGCCTGAACATCAGAGGATAAAGCCAGCCACAGATTTAAGCATAGAGGCCAGGCAGTGATGGTACACACACCTTTAATCCTAGCACTCAGGAGGCAGAGATTCCTCTAGATCTCTGTGAGTTCAAAGCCACCCTGGACTCAGTCTAGGAGAGAAACAGAACCAGGCAGTGGTGGCACACACCTTTAATCCCAGTTCTAGGGAATCACATGACTTTAATCTCAGCACCTGAGATCCCATGCCTCTGCTACCAGTATTTGGGAAGTACACACACATTTAATCCCAGCACTAGGAAGGAAGTGAAATAGCTAGGCAGAGAAAGGAATATAAGGCGTGAGGAGATAGGAACTAGAAGCTGTTTCTGCTGAGGACTCAGAGGCTTTCAGTCAGAGGATTTGTGGAAATAGGATCTTGCCTTCCATTCAGCCTTGGGATTCAATAGTAGTGAAAAGTTTCTCTAGTGGCTTGTTCCTTTATCTCTCTGATCTTTCAGCACTTACCCCAATATCTGGCTCTGGGTTTTTTATTAAATGACCATTTAGGATTCATGCAAGAGTGTTCTTACAAGAGTATGGGTAAAGAGTTGTTTACAGAAACATGGCACCTTGACAAATTCTACATCACTGAAGAAACCATCTCTCTCCCTTAGTCATTAATTGAATGTAAATCCTGAGAAGTTTAGGGTTCCAGGAGCCTCTCCCACTTCCATGGAAGATATTAGAAGGCTCAGTGCTATACAGAGCTTATGAGGTAATGATAACTGCTCTGAGTCCAAGGACTAGAAAGCACAATGACAATGCATGGCAGATGAACTGGAATGACCTGGCTGGTATATGCTTGTACTAATTTGTATGTATCATTATTTATACCTGTGAGTCTGTAAATTCAATAGCTTGTCGTTCATGGAAAAAAATGTCAAAATATGCTTTGCATCCATTTCTCCAGTTTTCAGTTAAAAAGAATATGATTATGATTGATTGACATTTCCCCCCATGGCACTTGCCATCTTTCCCCTTAAATGCAAAATATGCCCTAAAACCTTGTCTCAAGGTTTATTTCTATTGAAATCAAAACTGAGACCTAAAACATTTTCTGTGCATCTATGGTATTTCATATCTTCTTTAAAATGCTTGGCACACTTAGTTCTTCATGTATTTGTCAAAATCATGTGTTTCCCATTTTTCTCTACATTTGTTTACACATATTTTACATAACTTACAGAGTTAATATTAGGTATCATTTCAGTCTCAATAATATATACCCACTCCTTGTCACCAATTGTTACAACTTTACAAAAATCTCTTGTCTCTCTTCCCCTTCTGGTTGCTATGCATAGCTAGTTGAAAGTTATTCCTTGATAAACACAGTATTTCTAATTTATTTTTTGTCCACTTATACACCCTTCACACCTTCTGGGTTTTTTTTGCCATGAATTAGTCTTGTAGTACCTGCTTCTCTTCACTTTCTGTGACTATCATACTCCTCAAAAGAACCATATATTCCAATGGCCCATGTGTGCTTTTCTATTTTTTTCTTTACATAATGAATAAATATAAAATACAACATTTTTGGATAGGCTGATTACACAGGTTATTGGAATACTAATACCAATTGAAAACTCATAATACAGTTTCCAACAATTGAATTTTAATTAGATTTTTCAGTGAATACACAGAGAGAAATTATTACTGCTTTATAATTCATCAAAATATCAAGAGTCAGGGATAAAAAGACACTTAGATTACCAAATATTTAGGTGTATTTGACTCACTTTAGACAGCCTTCCTCTTTTTAAATATATCAATTATGTTTCTGTCACCCTAACAATTTTATCAACTGTCAATTTTCTTACATTGATATTTTTATATTAAATAGTACCACACGAATAGATGATAAATTAATTTCTGTTTTATATGGCTCTTGTTTTTATCCAAATAAATTTGTTTTCATTTAGCATTTTCTATCTACATTTAATATGCCTGCTGTGTAACTGTGGCTATTGTACATGAAACCACAGTGATCACAGACTTTGTTTATGTAATTCACAAAACTCTGGACTAATTATTTGGTAATCAGCATCATACAATAGATGAATAAGTTATTAATATTTTCTTGATGATAATTATGATGCTAAAGCAATTACCTGAAGAGCTTGCTACCATGCAGAGTATATTTACTAATGAGAATGAGATCTATGCGTGTGTGGTCTATCAGAGGAAAGCAGTGTGTTTCCATACCAGATACAAGGCAACTTCCCTCTATAGCATAAAAGATGAAGTTAACAAATAATTAAAGATCTCTTTATGCATTTGTTTACACTGCCTACTAATAACTCTAGAAAAAAAATTTCATGAGTACTGCCAGTGATACACACACACACACACACACACACACACACACACACACACACATGTGTGTGTGTGTTGTGTGTAAAAGTCAAGGTGATCATCATTATTCTGGAACATTACTAAATACATGTTTATGTGCATTATAAATAAATTTACTTTTTTTATATTCATACACATACACAGGAAAAAACAGAAACAACAGTATCTATAATACATATAAAAGTAAACTGAAATAAAAATGTCCCAGTTTTTATGGAAAGTATCCTAGATGAATACTATTTTTAAAACTCATTATGCATCTAAGAGCGATTGCATCATATATACACAAACTTAGGAACCTAAAAAATTAGTAATCAATATTAAAATGTGACTATTACTCTGTGATCTAATATCTCTAGATATAAGCCAGTTTGACTAACCATCCTCTAAACTTTAGATTGTAAAGGAAGAAGTAGAGAAATGAATGGCAGATGCTAGTAGATAAGAAACTAAATTTGCAGTTTGTTCCTAAAAAAGAAAAGACACATTTTAACCACACCCATCAAAGGAAGAGCATGCACCAGAGCTCCTAAAAGCCTGTGCATTTCAATTGAAGGGGTATATCATAAAGTGGCACTTTACTGTTTGTTTGATACATTTTGAAAATTCTTATGCCTCATAGAAAGATTTTCTGCTGCCATGGAAAGCAGCTTCCAAATAAACATACTCAAGATATTCATAATGATGGTGCACTTAAGGGAGAGTTCTCTGGTAAAGCTCAAGAAATATTTGATTCACATTACATCATACTCAACAGCAAATTGTGCAGAGCTACTAAATGGACTCATGCTCAACAATGAAATTTTAGGAATGTATGTGTACAATGCCATTGATATTCAGAACTTTTATCTTCTGGTGTCTTAGTATTTTACATAACATTAAATCATTCAATGTATTTATAACCTTCTAATTCTCTCAAAATTGTCTTCTGAGGCTTGATAACAAACTTATCTTCATTCCCAATATGAAAGTCTATTTTCCTCAGAAACACATGAACTGTGAACCAATAGCTAAGGAGCCCCCATGGAACTGGACCAGTCCCTCTGGATAAGTGAGACAGTTGACTAGCTTGAACTGTTTAGGAGGCCCCCAGGCAGTGGAACTGGGAACTGTCCTTGGTGCATGAACTGGCTCTTTTGGAACCCAGGGCCTATGCTGAGACACTTTGCTAAGCCTTGGCATAGGGAGGAGGGGACTGGACCTGCCTCAATGGAATCTACAAGGCTGGGCTAACTCCCTAGGGGAGACGTTGCCCTGAAGGAGGTGGGAATGCGGGGTGGATTGGGATAAAGGCTGGGAGGTTGGAAAAGAAAGGACAGGGAATCTGTGGCTGATATGAAAAATTAAATTAATTATAAAATAAAAATATTAAAAAAGAAATTCTATCCTAAGCCAACTGCCATGCTTCTCTCATGAACTAGCTAAAAGCTAAGGCACGTTTCAATACCTAGGAGAAGTCAAAAGAACAAATGATGTCGGTCTTTCATACAGACATTTGGCAAGCTCAAAAATGTCTGGGCTTTTAGGTAATATACTTATATTTCTGAAATTTGGCCATCTATAATCTTATTGTGAGTCTCTTTTCCTCTTCTGCTATCACAAGTAAGTACACAAATATAACAACTTTCATACATTTTCACATACTGTTCATTTATGTATTTATGTGATATAAAAACATTATTGTATAAAATTTAATGTATAAAATACATTCATAGAAGTGTTGAAATGGCACTTAATGCTATGTTTTGTAATCTGAATTTAATCTCAAGGACCCACATAGTAGAAAAAATCCTATTCCTTTAAGTGCACAGTGTCTCATGAGCTTATACATATACCAAATAAACAAATGCAAACATAATAAAATTAATGCCTACTTATAATAATTTATTATAATATAAGCTATCATAAATAACTGTTCTCCATTTACTTGCCATGCAAGGTAAATTTAGAGCTCAATCTTATTTAAAAATTTGACTCCTCAGGCAACAAGTCTTCCTCAGTAACAATGGCATAATGCACAGAAAAAATGTCTTGATTTACAGAAAGATAGTTCTGCTTGAAAGACCTTACTATATCTTAGAGCTGGAAAGAACATTTTCTCAAAGTGTTAAGATCTTAGAACTTAACACTATGATCCAACATAACACAAAAGGTAGGAAGATAAAGGCCATGTGTGAAAAAGAAAGCATGGGCAGCATGAAATCTGGTGCTGGAATCAAAAGAAAGACAACCACAGAATACAGCATTGATAGCATGCAAAACCAGCCCTAAACTCTGCTATTTTCTTTGCCATTTATAAGTAGTGTGTCCTTAAGCAGGTAATACAATGACTGAAACTGTTTCCTTAATTAGAAAAACAGACAAGACAAAATAGCATATGGCCACTAACACTTATATTTTAATCACCATTCAAGCAAACATGGAACCTAAAGTGATAATTTCCTACAAGAACATTTAAATAAGTAATATGACATTATCTGCAAATCTTCCATGTGTATGTTCAGTTCAGAGCTTCAAGCATAATTATTGAAAATTTATCCTTAGCTTCAAAAGTAGTATATTGGTTGTTACAGACTGTTGGGTAAATCTAAAATAACACCTTGAGATTTATTTCACTGGTTATAAATTATCATGGATGTATGGATTGTTTAATCTAGAGATCAAGAAGAAATATCTGTAAATATCTATTTTTATTTTTGCTTGAAGATAGAACAAAAGTTATTTTCAACTTTAAGAAATTCTATAAATTTACCCAAGAATTAAAAGCTACTATTCCAACATTAGACAACAAAACTGATGCTCAGACTCTGGTTCCAATTACTAATTACTTTTACAGCAATAACTTAGAATTTTTCTGGAAATACAACTCAGGACATATGACTTATGAAAAGGTGATTTAAATGAGCATCAGAATCACATCTTTTTTTTTTTAATTGCAAAAATGATTCATCATGAACCAAAGCCATCACCACAAATTGAAGGTTTCCTCTGTCATTTCATTGTAAATGAGAGGAGTGGGGAATAAACATTAATAAAATTCAGTTCATGCAGAGATGCAATGTATTCAGCCACAGTATTACAGATGAACGATTCAATGAAACTGTCATGTAGCAAACTGCTGACACATTTTTCAAGGATGATAAGTTCTGCCTTTTGTTACCTACTTCCAAGACCTTCAAAGACAAATGTATCTATTTGGAGGCACTCAAAAGAATGAGTCAGATTGATTTAAAATTTTATGTAGAGATTTTGTTGTAGATAATTCAATAATAATAGCATAAAGGAGCAGTTTTTCAGCACACTTATCTGTCAGAAGTAATGTATCCTTAGAAGAGGAAAAGTAATAAAACCAAGAATACCCTCTATTTGTTAGGCAATCAATCCTTTTATTTAGAAAGTGTTAACAAAATACTGCTTCTCAAACAAGTGAAACTCAAACTCATGACCCTGAGAAAGAGGGATTCTATCATGACTGTCTTATTAATCAAAGTCTATAAAATAGCTTAATCAAAGACTTTGATGTTCCTGGAATATGAAATGATCCATTCAGGTCCATGGGTTTAAAGTATCTTTCTTTGTTAATGGCATTTTTTTGGCATTGGCGTAAATGTTTGAAGGTAGAACCTGGCTAGGTTAAGAAGATTTTTGGTAGCTTGAATTCTAAGAATGTATTCTGCTTCAAACACTTCCTGTCACACTCCTTCCTGTCAACCCTGAGGTAAGATGACTAGCTTCCCTCCATGTGTCCCCATTACCATGATGTTTGTTCATTATAAGTCCCCATGACTGTTCAACCATGGACCAAACCTTCTGTCATTGCTAACCAAGATAAATCCTCTTCTATTAAGTTATTTATGGTAGATATTTGCTCAAGGTGACACATTCCCAATTGTAACTTTATTGAATAGTAAAAACCCCAAATATAATTAAAATATAATTAAAAATAATGTTCAAAAACTCACTATGCTGTCTATTGATTTACTTTTAAAACAAAATGGAATGATCATACTCTATGGCTGGGAATGTTATAGACTCTAGGGTAATCTTATTGTTACCTAAATGCTCATGTTGTCAAAGTGTCTCTAAAACTATGTTTGTACCCATAGTCTTGGGCTGCTTGATCAAAGAAGGTACTTTTTGCATTGGGGAAGCAGTCAATTTGTGAACTCATAAACGGTAAAAGTGAAGAGAATAAATTCTTGTGAGTCTGAGTTCTCAGTCCTAAATGGGAATTGTTGTGGGGGTTGTTGCTTTGTTTTGTTTTTGTTTTGGGGGTTTTTTTGTTTGTTTGTTTTGTTTTTTGTATTTTTTGTGTTTTTTTGTTTGTTTTTTTTGTTTTTCTTTACAGGATTTCCATTTGTAGCACTGGCTTTCCTGGAACTCACTCTGTAGACCATACTGGACTCAAACTCAGAGATCCACCCTAGCTCCCTATCAAGCTTTAGCAATCACTATTAAAGAAACAGAAAGAATATAAGAGTCAAAAGGCAGATATTACCACTGTGGACATAACATGGCTACTGTGTCCAGGAAAGCATACCCTTTGTAGATTCTGGTATAAAATGAAGCCAGAGAAATTTATAGCACATATAAGGTTGGATATCATGATATTTAACCCCTACTGAGAAGGTATTGAAAGCTGATGGCTACAAGGCATAGGGAGAATTATTCATTTCCATGTATGATAATTGGAATTATCCAGGCTTCTGTACATGGCCCCACATGCATGCACAGATAGGCCTCACTAATTGGATTTTATTAGTTATTTAAACAAAAGGAGAAAATAACATGGAGTTAGGTGGGGGAGACTTGGTTGGCATATGAGAGAATTTGGAGAAGGGAAATTAAGCTTTTTATTATCATATGAAATTCTCGAAAAATACATTTCGACATTGTTAACAAAACAAAAAATAAAGGCAGGATTGTAGACCATTATTTTGATGTGCATGTTAGTTTTATATAAAATTTATTATTAATCTAAAGTGTTCCTTCAAGGCATTATTTAGGCTGTCTGTTACAAATATACTTTCTGATTAATAACTACCAGGAAGAAAGAAATAGCCACAATCAGTTATGATTGTAAGTGACTTATATTAACCTATTATAACATTTGTTTTAAGATGCTTAGAAGCTTTTCAGACAAATATAGTAATATTAACATTGAATACAAAAATAGAGATGAAAATAAACACATGCTAAGTAGTACATGAAATACCTGCCTGCATGAGAATCTAATCTATCAAGGATATGAGGGTACTTTATAAAAATAATACAAATTTTGTATGTAAATAGGGATATTTTGATTTTGCCCTATAATCTTTTATTAATTCAAATACAATATAAATTGAACAGTCCTACAGATGGACCAGCAATGTATTTATTAATGAAGAAAGTTCACCTCTCTTCTGAAGGATCTGAGTTTGTTTCCCAGAACTCACAAGCACCTGTAACTCCAGTGTCCATGCATCTGATTCCCTCTCCTCACTTTTGTTAGTACCTACATTCATGTGATGCACAAAATTTCATGGAGCCTTACACATGGAAGCTTACGTACAGATGATATTTTTAAAAACATTAAAGCATTAATATCTGAAAAGGAAATGCAATAACAAGGAAGTCCTCATTCAAGGTCTGTGAAGAATAGTCTCTATTTATCTTTTTCAATTGCATCTTGTAATATATACTTGATTTTTATTATTAGTCATGCATATTATTCTTAAAGAGAATAATATTTGACATTTTGAAAGTGTGCTTTTTTATTTTTTTATTTTTTATTTTTTTAATTTTGCCAGGTGGTGGTGGCGCACGCCTTTAATCCCAGCACTAGGGAAGCAGAGTAAGGTGAATCTCTGTGAGCTTGAGGCCAGCCTAGACTACTGAGTGAGTTCCAGGAAAGGTGCAAAACTATACAGAGAAACCCTGTCTCAAAAAAAAAAAAACAAAACAAAACAAACAAACAAAAATTTGACAGTTTATTTGTATTCATTAAAGATCGGTCACTAAAGACAAAATACCAAGATTCACATCCAAAATGTGTTTTCTGTAAAGAAACTAATCATCCTTTACAGTTTATCATGAAGGCATGTATTTTTTTCCTTTTTTAAAAAAGATGTATTATTTATTATGTATACAGTGTTCTGTCTGCATGTCTGCTTGCAGGCCAGAAGAGGGTACCAGATCTGATTACAGATGGTTGGGAGCCACCATGTGGTTGCTAGGAATTGAATTTAGGACCTCTGGAAAAACAGCCAGTGCTCTTAACCGCTAAGCCAACTCTCCAGCCCCAGGGCATGTAATTTATATACTACCTTATGCTTTAATTTTACTTCTATTTTTATTCAGTGTTATTATGTTTTAAAGTAAAGCTTATCAGCATCTAAAATAAATGCTACAAATATTTTAAACCAGTTACTATTATAATAAATATACTTCTACAATTAATGACACAAAGAAATCTTGAAAATCTTTATTCTTGTGGCATGATGGATTTTTACTAATAGAAAAAAATAATTCAAGTAATAGATAATCACTTCCCTATTCAGTAAGTAAAGCTATATGACCCTATGCTAAGAAATAAATGAACAAATACATGCTGATATCATCCTGTCATCCTTTTAAAAAAAAGGAATGTATCAGGAAATGATCATTTTATGGATGTCCTTATCAGAATTCCAAATTAATGTAAAATATTAGGGAAATATATCAGTATTATCACAGTTAAAACTGTTAATTTATGTTTAAACTAACTTAGTATTTCAAAATTTTATGAGGAAAATAGTCACCTTTTTTAAATCTACTAGTCAACAATTGGAAAAAGTAAAGTTTATTTTAAAACATAGAACATATATGATGTTAAATTATTGCAGTTAGTAACTAAAAAAGGAATTGGCAAGGAATTTCCACCTTAAATGTTCTCATTAATCTGAATTTTAACATGTATCTCAGTATGCATTACCTCTTCCACTCTTGATTAAATATCTACTCAGAGAGGTCCTACAGAATACCTTTGAAAATGTACATATAAGCTCTGTTATAGTTGTTATTAAATTGGTTGTCTATGCCCTCTGTCATTATATACTATGCAAGAGGACATATATCTTTTCTAGTTACATATTGTTCTTCATGTCATCTCCAAAGATTACAGCCTTCCATGATATTCACAAATTAAATAATTACTTTGCTTACCTTGTCATAAATCCATATATGAGATATTCAGAAGAATGTAATAAAATATTTAATTGCACTAAGTATAAGAATATTGTAATGTTAAGGATATTGTATATTATTCACATGATCATACAAAAGGATATAAGTTTAAACTGTTCCTAATTCTTCATTCAAAATCAATTATTCTTAGGCACTTGTTTTACTTTGAATGGTCGATGCTTATGTTTTCTTCACCAAATATAATCATGTATCAAGAAGATATCTGATCATGTTCTTTGCATTTTCTTATACAAATAATAACATTTTCTGCAAGTTTTTATATTGTTAATTTTAAAATTCAATAGTAGCATCTGTGGTGTTTTAAATAAGAATGGCCCACAGAGGCTCCTATATTTGGATGCTTAGTCATCAGGGAGTGGAACTCTTTGATAGGACTAAAAGGACTGGAAGGTGTGGCCTTGTTGGAGGAAGTGTGTCATTATGGGTAGGCTTTGAGTTTTATAAAGCCTAGACAGATTACAAACTAGAAATGTGTATGTTCAAGGTGAACTACTCTTGCCTACACAGGTCACTAGAACACTGTGACTGTTCCAGACCTCAATTTTTTCATGTGTAAAATAAAGCTGAGTAGAAAAACCAGCTTGCCTCACTAGACTCTGATTAGCATCCAATGTACTTGTCATATTTCAAAAAAAAAAAAATGTTTGCAATAATATATACAAAATGTCTTTAAAAACAGAAAACATAGTAATTTAATATTGTCCATGACTTTCTTATTAAATCTAGTTACCTGCTGATTTCTTCCTCTGTCTTTATGCATGAATTTTTGACCTTTCTGTTTCTATTAATTTATTAACTTGGCAAATATACAAGCAAACATTGCTCAATTTTATGAGGAAAATCATAAATAAAATGAATAATGATTTTTTTCCCATAAATCTTTAACTCTATGGAAGAAATAACAATAACAAATAAATATATTTAATCATATTTGTTTATATTACAAATGCTACATTATTTTATAATGTTATTATACTAAGTTATACAATTATTGCCTAATGGTAGCCATTTCCTGCACACCACACACATTCCTAAGGGTAATATTATTAAATCGTCACAATAAACCTACCTCAAGTTATTATGGTTTTCTTCATTTTTATGGTCAAGGAAAGACAGGAATAGAATGTGAAGGCAAAACTGTTCACAGTTGCATTTCTAGTAATGATCTAAACCCAAGGAACATGGTGTAAAACCTCTGATTTCTACCACTGGGTTATGATTGCAAAAAGTGGAATTTTGGAAATAAATGTTGAACATGAAGATTTTTTAAGAAAAATAAATACAACACAACTGTGTCAGATAAGACAATTGATTTCCTACAGGAGCTCCAAGAAAGCCACCTAAGAAGTGGCACGTGGTCTCAGAAATACATAGGGAGTAAGATGGAGGGAAGTTCAGAAGGAAAGCCTTGATGTTGGGAATGTTCCTTCTCCCTTCAGGGGACACAGGGATCAAAATGACCAGAAGAGAAAGAGAAAAGGGAGAAGACTAAACAGTTTTGTCAAGACCAGAAGGTGGCACATTTTCATTCTAGATATTTTATGTATGATGCAATCTCCTGAAGCTACTTTAAGCCAAGAACTGACATATTTGTTTGAAAAGACTAAGTGTGTTGTTCTTTAAAATACAGTAACAATATTAAAAGTACAAAAAAAAAAATCGGTCAAGATTTCAGAGAAGTGGCCTAAAGTTTATTCATTAAAGAAAGCAAGGTATGGTTCAACATACGTTTTTATATGCATAATGTTTGTGCTGATATTGCCAAAACAACACAAGTTGGTCTAAAAAAATAAATCAATCTGATTTGATGTTTGACCTTGGCACATATAAACATAGGGAAACATAGGTGAGTAGTAGTTTATGGGTATAGACAGTATTCAACTTGGGCTGTGCAATAGTAATATCTTTATTATTCCTAAACTATCCAGGATATCATCTCTAAGCCCTTTATAATCAACTCTTATAGCAAAAGAAATGAAGCAAATTGAAACAAGTTTTAAAAATTAGATTGCTTTTTAATAAAACTTAAATGTTAAAATTGCCATTGAGTTTAGTTTCTTATTAGGCTGTAGGTATTTGCAATAATTTGGTTGGAGGATCTGCTTTTAAAATAATTATCTGGAATTCTCTAATTTGTCTTATTATTGTACAATTTATTAATCTGCAATGAAATTTGTCATGCCCTTGTGCCATCCATTTATTCCAACTATCCCAATCTATAGTAGTTGATGGAATGACATTTAAGATATCTTCCCTGAGTTAAACACTTTATCGTTGTATCATTTATATAACAATAAAGTGTAAAGGAAAACTACAAAGGAACAAACTTGCTACACTTGAGTTGCACAACTGTAGTTGTTGACATAATTATTGTTTTCATTGCAATAATCAAATAGCTGACAAGAAGCAACCTAAAGGAAGCAGAGATTATTTTGTCTCATAATTTGATTAGTTAGAATGACAGTTAGGTTGTGGAGGTAATGGCAGAATAAATCTGTTTTCACTGCATTCATGGTCATTAAACAGGGAAGTGAATGATGGTACTCAACTCACTTCTTCTTTGTGTATAGTAAAGAATCTCATCCCATAGCATGGTGCCCAATCACTTTTAGGTGGTGTCTTTCCATCTTCTTTAACCCACTGTATGAATTCCATCATAGAGACATCTAGAAATTTATCTCCAAGGTGATTATATTTCCTGTGGAGTTAACACTCAATAGGTACCATCAGGGTAGTTTTCTCTTTTTGTAAAAAAAATACATTTACTGTATTCAGAAATAAAGTCTGCAATGAACATGTTTGTTTCCACTTTATAAATATCAATACTGAGCATGCCAACATTAAAAGTATGGTAAAGTCTTCACCACTCATAGTATTGATTATTCTTCATAGCTCTTAACGACACAGCTATTGCTATCACATCATCTCTTTCTTTTAGTTAAGTTGATAAGATGGCACTCCAGATCAAACAGCAGCTGAGCATTGGAACAGAAGACAAGCACTTAATGTGTACATGCAGAGTGTAAAAACCTCAAGTGGTGTCTCAGAATAAAAGTGAAATGATTTCTGTGACCATACATGACTGACAAGCTCTACACCCATTAATTTCCAGCTCTTTTGTGTAATTTTGAAAAATTGTATGTTGTTTTTCTTTCTTACTTCAGTTTTCTGTTGCAGTAAAAAAAAATGCCTTCACTGTTTCCTTAGAAATAAATAAAAATTCATCTTATCTCATAAAATACCATAAGAGATGATTTTTGTACTCTTTCATATAATTAAAATAACATATTAAAATTCTGGTTATTCCATGGTGAATAACAACTGCTGTAGAACAAGTTGACTTCTTACTCGGTAACCAAATCTTTCTGAATATTTTCTACTTGTTCCCATTTCCCTTTCTTTATTCTTTGTTCTTCCTTATTCTACTCTACCTTCTCTCTGGTTTGAATCCCATGAGCATACTTTTTCCCAATGAGGATAAGTTCTCTAACTGTCCTTCCGGCTGCCACCATTTACTTTTTAACTCCATCTGTCCCAGTGATAATTGTATCACATTATCCAGTGGTCAAAATTCAAGCTAGATGGCATTAATAAAAGCTGTGTCTTTATCCTACCTTATATGTAACACTTACAAAAATTTGAGGTGAATAATCAAGAAAAACATTTTGAAAGTAATCAACAAGACATCAATATGAAAAGACAAGACATGGAATGAAAGGAAGTAAATAATGTAACTGAGTTTAGATGTTCAATCAGTAGGTAAAGTACATGGTGTGAAAGTCTAAATGACTATAATTATATGCAAGTACAAAACTGTGAAACAAAAAAGTACAAATATGTGCTTAATATTGAAAAAAACCAGTTTTTGTAAGTGGTCATTACTGGGCAATTTTTGTGAGTCTATAAAAATACTATTCAACATATAACTTTGTCACATTTCTCTCAACACACAAATTGAAATTTATGCCATGAATATATAAATATTAATATATATATTCATTAACAGACCATTTTGTTTTTTATACAGGCAGGTGTTAAACTCAAAATCCCCCAGCCTCTGCCTCTCAAGTGCTCACATTAAAGATGCAACTAGTTTTTCTTGGCCAATGATGATTCTCCTCTATGATTGTGTTACAACCTTTTGGATAATAGTTCTATTAAATCATTGGTTTGGGAATTTTAAGTTTTTTAATTTTTAATTCTACTGTATAAGTCTTTAGTAAACAAACTCAAAGTTAAAGTTTTATGCACACTTATTGTATCCTTAGGATGCTCGCTTAGACATAACTCCTGATGAATTATTGCTCCCTTTGCTTCTTTTGAATGCCACCTGTTACTGTTATTATTAATAAATCTGTTCATACAACATCTCTATGATCATTTCAAAACTTGGGTGAATGAAATCCAAGAAAATTGTGAATGAAATGGTAATTCCTAATATTATAATAGTAACTAGTCCTGCCAAAGTGGCTCAGTGGATAAAAGTATTTGCTGCAAAGCCTGCTAACCTGAGTTAGATTCCCTGTGATGGAAGTAAAGACTTTACTCCTACAAGTTGTCCTCTGACCTCCACTCTTGCATCCCACACACATACATACACACATAAACACATTCACTCACACTTACAGACAGAGAGACAGAGAGACAGAGGGACAGAGACAGGGAGGAAGGGAGAGAGGGAGGAAGGGAGAGAGAGACAATAAGGAAGCTGAAGGTAAATATAATAAAATGACATAAAATATTGAATAGTGAGGCATGTAAGGCCAAAGCACTGGGCCTCACCTTAAGCAAACAATGAGTTATGATATGCACAGATAGCACTATGTCTAGAGGAAACCTGACCCATAAGCTCCAAACCAAAAGATGATGACATGCTGCCCAGAGCCAACCTAGAAATGCTACAGCAGCTAGAAGCGAAAGCCTGCCAAACAACTCACACATAAATATTTCAGTCCTTTGTTTAATAAAGGAGATTACTTGCATACTCCCAGAATCTGTGTCATTGACTCTGCCTTTTCTCACCCATACCCTCAGGGAACCTGGGTTGGTAGAGCCTGAACAGTTACAGAATAGATTGAATTATTTAATGAATCAAGTACAAACCTCCATAATCTTTTCTATAACTCAACAATATGTTCCTCAAATGCTGAGAAAGTTTTCAGTTAGTTATCAGCCCACTCAACATTTGGAAAATCACTATCATTTAGAGATTCACTTTGCTAATAGATAACTCCTGTCTCAGAGGTATATGTTCGAGATGACCAAGCATAATTAATAAAAATCCAGCCCCTAATAGTGACTCAAGATGAGGTTATTTTTTGATTCATATCTTTCTTTACTGATCCTTAGGTACTTTCTACATGGCAATCCCTACCTCAAAGCTGGAGCCCTTTCTTATGAGCACAACTTACAGAAAGACTCTATTATGTAATAGGTAGCATGCTAGTTTTTTGTTTTGTTTTGTTTTGTTTTGTTTTTGTTTGTTTTGTTTTTTGTTTTTTTGAGACAAGGTTTCTCTGTGTAGCTTTACACCTTTCCTGGAACTTGCTTTGGAGACCAGGCTGGCCTTAAATTCACAGATATCTGCCTGCCTCTGCCTCACGGGTGCTGGTATCAAAGGCATGTGCCACCACGCCTAGCGCATGCTGTGTTTTGTAACCATTATGTCATTAAGTCTTCAAGTGTTGTTATGAGATATTTTACATTATGATTTTCACTCTGCAAGTAAAACAATTCTGTTTGAATGTCTTATCCTAGCAAGTACTCTATCGAGGAAAGACACATAATTTGATGTCAAAACCCAAGTTTTATGCTATACACTGCACTTCAGTCCTTCCCCATTACTCAGGCTGAGCAACCCTGTGATCTGCTTAGTATATTAGAACTAGAGAATGCGGTTTATGATTCATCAACCTATGAGCTAATTCAGAGGACATCTTGCATGCAGTGCCTTCCTAATTTGATTTATAATTAATTTTACATATATATTATCACTCTCACTAGGCCATAAATTCCATAAGAATAGTTAATGGATTCATACCTGATACTTCAGGGAACTCTAAGAGTCAAGCACACTTTAATAAAATAAATGTGTTTTGTTGTTTTCATTAGGCTTATGCATCCTGGTTGGCCACAATCTGGTCTACACAGACTTCTTTCTGATTAGGCCAATCTGACATAGATTATTAAATAGTCATTTGTTCTTTGCTTACAGCTTCAATAAAGAGTGCCATTTGGTCACTGGAGACATTTTATAGATAATGAGCTTTGTAATATTCTTCTGTATTGCATGAACTATTATTATTCCATTTCTTACACTTTTACTCTCTAATGAACATTCTCTTTTAAATGTGTACAACACAATTTCCATTTTTCACTTCATATATTTTGAGCAATTCTGGCTTTTGCCTTTTGGTTCATTCTTAGAACAAAAAAATTCCAACACTGTGGAACTACACGTCATATTAACTCACAGACATCAGTTTCTAAAGCTGCATATCTTACTGTGGAATACCTTACACTTTCTCTGGTCTTTAGTTTTAGATCAATTATCACAACAGATATTAAAAATTAATGAACTCTGCATTGTTTTTGACTTGCCACAAATTTTTGCTTTGTGTACACTTGGGGTTGCAATATTCTCTTTTCCATGTGTTATTTTGTGTATCTGTTATAGCATGCTCTTCACTCTCCTTGTCTTCCTGTATTTGACACCAAATTATCTGTATCAGTTGCCTTCTTTCATAATGCTGAACATATTTATAATCACTAATGCAATATTGGTTGTTCATTTACCTTACTGTCCCTCTAAGCACAAGGTCTAGACCTATCTTCCTTATAATATGTTCACCATGCTTCCTAGAATAGTGGTTGGTCCTAATAATTATGTATCAAAAACAATTAAATGAATACTTGAAATGTCAAAATATAGAAATTGATGCATGGGTTAGGATACTTATTTTGTAGTTAATACTACACAATAAAATGTTACAGCTTGAATCTGCAGTGTCCTCACAAGTTAATGTCTCAAATGTGTATTTTCCAGTTAATTACAATGATTTGGAAGGCTGTAGAATGTAGATGTAACCGGCTTGTTAAATAAGAAACACAGAACCGATTGCAGAGTTAAAAACCACGAGGTCAGAGCAAGAGTGGAAAACCTTACCCTTCACTGCTTCTGCTGTTCTTCCTCTCCGCAAGAAACCTACTTCTGTGCATCCTGTCTATTTAAACACTTTCTGTTCTGTTTTCTCATTGGTTGTAAACCCAGCCACATGACCTCCTTGTCACTGCCTGTTTGTACAGACCTCCAGGTCTTCTATGGTTGGTATTGAGATTAAAGGCGTGTGTCTGTCATGCTGGATGTGTCCTTGAACACAAGAGATCCGCCTAGCTCTGCCTCCCAAGTACTGGGATTAAAGGCGTGCCCCACTACTGCTCAGCTTCTGCTCTGGCTTGCTCTGAC
Organism: Onychomys torridus; assembly: GCF_903995425.1. NCBI lineage: Eukaryota > Metazoa > Chordata > Mammalia > Rodentia > Cricetidae > Onychomys > Onychomys torridus. The sequence continues at coordinate 52,370,624 of NC_050452.1, read as the reverse complement.
CTCAAGGCAACTTTATTGACATACAAATAAAATCACATTTCAATACAAATAAAATATCACTATAGTAGAAACTTTGGAAATGGAGCCAGTTGTTGGTGGTGAAGAACTTTAATCTCAGCACTTGGGAGTTAGAGGCAGGCAGATCTCTCTGAGTTTAAGTCCAGCACGGTCTACAGAGCAATTGCCAGGACAACCAACCAAGGCTACACTGACAAACTCTGTCTTGAAAAAAAAAAAAGAAAGAAAAATAAAAAAGAAACTTTGGAAATGGGGAGTCTCTGAAAAAATGGTCATCATGGGGAGTGCTTTGAGTTTGGAACCTGGCCCTTTGTTTTAGCTTTGTTTGGGTTTACTGGTCTTTGAGGATGCCAACAGTTTTCTCTATTGTGTCATCCACCGCATGATGGACTGAAACCACAGAAACTGTGAACAAAATGAGACTGTTTCCTGAAAGTTGTTTCCATAAGATACTTGTGTCCTATCAATGTAAAGGCAGCTAATTGAGTTTGCAGCATTGTCATTTGCATAATAAGCATAGAACATGTGCTCTGGACAAGAACTAAATGTGCTTGAACAAAGGAAGAGACGGTACACAGTCATAGGAGTTCTAATACTCATCAAAGTAAATTAATTATTATAAAATGCTATTATTCCATGCATGTTATCTGTTCTGTATATTTTTGGTCTACATATTTTAAAATATTTTACCTGCTTATTAATTTGATAAGTTAGCATACAAAATAATAGATTTCATAATGGCATGTTTATATGATATATAATGTCGTCCCACTTTGTTATTACTCCTGCCTCTCGCTATTCCTATCCTGTGGTCTCCCTTTTGATGTTCCCTTTCCTCACTCCAAAATACACCTCCCTTCACTTCAAATATGATATAGATACATATATATATACATATATTGATAGATAATCAATAAAAATGAAATTTATATCATCATTTCTAGATATAATAGCCAGGACTCCTGGAGTTAAGTTATTATATCTATATTAAGCCTCATTTGATGTGTTATTAGTATATAATCAATAAATATCTTTCCATATAATATAAACCAACTGTCAGTTAATTTTAATACCTAAAATAATGTATAAATACTGTGTTTACACAGTGAATTCTTCAGTGAAGTGACAAGTGAAATGTCTTCTCTCTCTCTCTCTCTCTGTCTCTCTCTCTCTCTCTCGTGTGTGTGTGTGTGTGTGTGTGTGTGTGTGCACGCCTGCATATGTATGTGTATGTCTTTTGGAATTTTTGATTTATGGTTTTTTGAATCTATGAATTTGGAATCATGTCTAAAGAGGACCTGCTTTAAGATTCATTAGTAACTTAAGGATCCAAAACCAGGAACATTATTTTAACTGATTGATGTTCCAGAGGAGGAATAACAGTATTAAGGTTCTAAGCGTATTCTGTAGCTTTTCCATATAAGAAGTTTCAATATGTTTTAAATATACATTTTGAAAAATCTATGCTAACAATTATCCTACGCAATATTTTTGTGCTAATAAATTTGACCTTTCAAACCAAAGGATGACTTTGATAAAGTGGGTATACATTGTTCAGTCAAAAGATCACAGCTCAAAGATTGAAGTATCACTTAGTTTCATCCTGTGAAATCTGAAGTGTGTTAAGTGATGTAATGATACTCAGGATTGTAAAGTAAATCATTAGCTAATACATTCCACTCTACCTCATTTTCTCAAGGTTGGTTCTGAAGATTGTCTGGTCATGTATTCAATATTTATGAATAGAATGTCCTTGTTGTGTCATAAAAACCAATGTCTTTATAAAAATTATTTCAAAAAATGCTTTTTGATTTTTGTGAGACCTTAAAATATTGAAGTGTTGAACATACAATTTGTGAGTCTTATATTAAAAATCAGCATAATTTATCTTTTCTGCACAGTAAATTTAAAAACAAAACAAAAACCTTGGGAGGAAGAATTGCCCTGAATTAATAGACAACCTAACTAATATAGAAAACCCAAATAGAAATTTTGATGTTAGAAATGTGAAAAATAGAGATTTTTATTTCAATTTTTCTTTTAATTCTATTCTCTTATTTTCTTGTTTGTTAGCTCTTGAGGTACTTGCCATATTTTGTTTATTTAACTAGCTTAAGTGCCCTTGTCAAAAGTTCAATTGTTGCTTGAGTCAAAATGAGTCATTTTCTTTACCTTACAATTTTATTGGGTGGCTTTGATCAGGAAGTAAAAAATACATTTCTTTAAAATTTGCAAAATATTAATTTTAAAATTGTTATTGCCATTGCTCTGTTGGTATTGCAAAATTTCCTAGGTAGTAAGTGATCTTCCAATTACAAGGGAATGAATATTATTGTCTAATATTCACTAAGGTAATGTGGTGAGATCAAGGCCACATATGATATGCAGGTATTTCTGGTTAGCCCTTTAAAAATTATTTGCTTCATAAATAAAAATTTGAAAACTACCTGGTGGTGATTTTATAATTTTTGAGTTTTAGTGATTGTAGGAAAGTGTTTTGTCTAGATTTTTAAATGATTTTTAATTTTTGCTTATTCTTAATCATGTGGATATGTTTCTGGATGCATGCCTGGTTGTGTACCACATATAAGCACATATAAGTACCCATAAAAGTGAGCAGAGGGTGTCAGATTCCTTGGATTTGTAGTTACAAGTGGTTGTGAGCCACCTGATGTGAGTGTTATATTTGAATTCAGGTACTCTGCAAGAACAACAAGTCCTCTTAATTGCTGAACCATCGCTATAGCCACAAGTTATTGTTTATTGTATTTTATCACAATTTCACAATGTACTATCATTTGAAATGTTAATTTTTTTGTAGTTCAATTGCTGTTTGCTTGATATACCAATCTTGTATTATTAGTTCTCCTAGCTAATTTCAGAAGATACATTTCTGTAAATGATTTTAAAATCTCCATGTGAGCTTAAATTTGAATATGACTTACATTTTTTTAATTAGGAATTTTATTATTATTATTATTATTATTATTATTATTATTATTATTATATTTGTGTTTTAATTTTACACATCAGCCATGGGTTCCCCTGTCCTCCCCACTTCTGCCCCCGCTGCCTACCCTCCATTCCCATCTCCTCCAGGGCCAAGACTCCCCTGGGGATTCATTTCAACCTGGTGGATTCAGTACAGGCAGGTCCAGTCCCCTCCTTCCAGGCTGAGCAAAGTGTCCCTGTGTAAGCCCAAGGTTCCAAACAGCCAGCTCATGCACTAAGGACAGGTCCTGGTCCCACAGCCTAGATGCCTCCCAGACAGTTCAAGCTATTCAATTGTCTCACTTATCCAGAGGGCCTGATCCAGCTGGGGGCTCCTCAGACGTTGGTTCATAATTCATGTGCTTCCATTTGTTTGGCTAATTGTCCTTGTGCTTTTTACAATCTTGGATTCAACAATTCACGCTCTTGAAGTCCCTCCTCTTCTTCGACAGTTGGACACCTGGAGCTCCACCTGGGGCCTGGCTGAGGATCTCTGCATCCATTTCCATCAGTTATTGGATGAGAGTTCCAGCACAACTGTTAGGGTGTTTAGCCATCTGATCACCAGACTAGGTCAGATCAGGCTTTCTCTCAACCATTGTCAGCAGTCTACAGAGGATGTATCATTGAGGATTTCTGGGGACCTCTCCAGGACTCTGCCTATTCCTGTTCTCATGTGGTCTTCATTTATCATGGTCTGTTATTCCTTGTTCTCCCTTTCTGTTCTTGATCCAGCTGGGATCTCCTGCTCCCCTAAGCTTTCTTTACCTCAAATCTTGCCCTTCGTTACTCCCACTGTTGTCCAGGGAGGCTACCTAGACAACAGGACCCTAGGAAAGACACAGGGATCACCCACTGACAGAGAAATGGATGAGATCTACATGAATATGACTTATTTTTATATTCTGCTTAATAATCAGTAAAATATTTTGACAAGTTGCTTTAAAAAATGTTAGTTATAGTTTGAAATTTTTGTGTGCTGTCAAAAAAGGGCAAGCCATTAACTTGTAAATTTCAATTTCCAGTATTTCAGAGCTCCATGATAGGTGAAAACCCTCTTTTGTAAATCACTGTTAAGGGTAACTTGGCCAATGAATTTATAGAGCTTTGTAATTATACATTATCTAAAGCATATACAATGGTATGTTCATTGTAATGTTCTTTCTTAAAAACAAAATCAGCAGCCCTAATGTCTATATACAATGAATATCATTGTCAGAAATATACCTAGTTATAAGAACACAACCTGACAGACATCATCTACAAAATTTATGCTAAAGAAACAATGTTAAAATGATCTATATAAATTCTGATGTAAGGAACAATCAGAATAAATTTTGTTTGGTAAATTGTATTGAAGTCATAACTTCCCTATTAGAATACATAAAGTACACAGAGTATCATAGCCTGGCTCCAAAATAATGCTCCTAAAAACTGTCATCCAGAATAGGCACCAAAGCTACCCAAAGAAACCTTGTCTCGAAAACACACACAGAGAAAGAAAAAAAGAAGGAAAAGAAACAGAGATAAAAGGCACAAAAAATAGTTTCAACATAATAATAGAAGAAAATTTGTCTAAAGAAAGAGGTGCCTATCAACATACAAGAAGCATACTGAGTACCAAATAGACTGAACCAGAAAAGAAATTCCTCTCACTACATAATAATCAACATATTAGACATAAAAGACAAAGAAAAAAATCAGACGCTGAAAGGGAAATATTAGAATATTAGAATAACACCTGTCTTCTCAGTGGAGACTTCACAAGCCAGACAGGTCTGGGACAGATGTACTGTGGACAATAATGGACCATGGATGTCAACTCAGACTACTATAACTAGCAAAATTTTCAATCAGGATAGACAGAGAAAACCAAATTTAAGCATTATCCATCTACAAACCTAACCCTATAAAATGTGCTAGAAGTAAAACTTTAACCAAAAGAGATAAACCATATCCAAGAAGATATGAAGAATAAAAAAAATTCCAGACAAGAAAATTAAAATAGGGGGAAACACACACACACACACACACACACACACACACACACACACACACCACTACCACCACCACCACCACCACCACCACTAATATCATCACCACCACCACAACAAACAAAATAACATGAATTAATGAACACCACACAGATATTTCTCATCATCAATGGTCTCAATTTCACTATAAAAACACAGATACTAGTAGAATGAATCCCCAAACAGGATCCGTTCTTTTTTTGTTTTGTTTTGTTTTATTTTGTTTGTTTGTTTGTTTGTTTGTTTGTATTGAGACAGGGTTTCTCTGTGTAGCTTTGCGCCTTTCCTGGATCTTGATATGTAGACCAGGCTGGCCTCAAACTCACAAAGATCTGCCTGGCTGTGCCTCCCAAGTGCTAGGATTAAAGACTTGTGCCACTACTGCCTGGCCAGGAAGGATCCATTCTTAAGCTACATCCTAGAAACATACTTTAGCATCAAGTTTAGATATTACCTTAGATTTAAAAGGATGGTAAAGATATTCCAAGCAAATGGACCAAAGAGGAAAGCTCTTATAGCAATTCTAAATATCTGGCAAAATGGATTTCAAAACAAAATGGATCAGAAGTAACAAGGAAGGAAACTACAAATGCATTAAAGAAAAAAAATCTGCCAAGAGAGCATTGCAATTCTGAAATATCTATACAACAAACAAAAGGGAACTCAATCATAAAAGAAACACTACTACAGCTTAAATCACATATGGAGTCTAACACAATGATAGTGGGAGTCTTCCAAACCACACCTTTACCAATAGACAGGACATAAGGAAAAAAATTAAACAGAGAAGCACTAGAGCCAACCGATTGATTTATAAACCAATTGGACCTAACAGATATTTACAGAACTTCCCCCTGAACACAAAAGAATATAGTCTCTTCTCAGCACTTCATGGAACTTTCTTAAAAAGTCACCACTTACTTGGACATGAAGAGAGCTTCAGCAGACACAAGAAAATTGAAATAATACCCTGCATCCTAACTGACCACTACAATTAAAGCTGGATATCATCAACAACAAAAACAATAGAAAGCTTACAAAATCATGAAAACTGAACAATTTGCTACTGAATTGAAAATTTGTTAAAAAAGAAATCAAGAAAAACTTAAATATTCTGAAATTGAAATAAGACAAATATACACAAACTTATGGGACATGATGAAGGCTATTCTATGTGGAAGGTTCATTGAATTAAATGCCTGTATAAAAAACATTGAAGAGATCTCATTCTAGTAACTTTACCATATACATAGAAGCTCTAGAAAAAGAAAGAAGGCTCAAAAGGAGTAGATGGCAAGAAATAATCAAGCTCAGGGTTATAACCAATAAAATATAAACAACAACAAAACACTAAAAGAATCAATGAAACAAAGAATTGACTTTTTATGATGATCAATAAGCTTGACAAACCCTTATCCAATTTAACTAAAAAGGAGAGAGAATATCCATAGTAACAAAATTAGAAAGGCAACAGGAGGCAGGGACACAGCAAGAGACACTGAAGAAATCCAGAGACTCATGAGGACATATTTTAAAAGCCTGTCCTCCAACAAATTGGAAAATCTAAAAGAAATGGATGATCTTCTGATAGATACCACTTAACAAAGAAATCAAGATCAGACAAGCAACTTAAAAAGAACTATATAACCCCTAGTGAAACAGAGGTAGTTATTAGAAGTCTACCAACCAAAAAATGCCCAGAGCCAGAGGATTTTTGAGCAAAATTCTACCAGACTTTTAAAGATTATTCCACAAATTATTCCACAAAATAGAAATGGGAGGAACATCACCCTTCATTTATTTTCTTTTTTGAGGTCACAGTTATCCTGATATCCAAACGACATAAAGAGACATAAAGAAAGAAAATTGCCAACCAGTTTCTTTATGAGTATAGATTCAAAAATTCCCAGTAAAATTTTGGCAAAGTATGTCCAAAAAGACATAAAAAAATCATCTACATGATTGATCAGACTTCATCCCAGAGATACAGGGATTGTTCAATATACATAAATTGGAAAAAAAAACATATAAACAATGAGATACGCAATGGCATAACCATCTAATTAGATGCAGAAAATGCTTTGAAAAAATCCACTACCTCTTTATGATGAAAGTCCTGGAGACATTAGGGGTAAAACATGCATACCTAAACAGAATAAAGGCATTTTTCAGCAAGCCTATAGCCAACATCAATGGAAATGGACAGAAATTCAAAGCAAGTTCTATTAAATCTCAAACAAGACAAGGGTGTCCATTCTCTCCATATCTTTTCAATATAGTATTCAATATATCTTAGCTAGAATGAGAAAAAAAACTGAAGCAGACCATGGTGATAAAATTAAGAAGGATGAATTTAAATTGTCTTTATTTTCAGATGATAGAATGTATATACATCATCCTAAAATTTCTATTATGAAACCCCTACAACTGACAAACATTTTTAACAAAGTAGCTGGATACAAAATTAACTCACAGAAATCAGTAGCCCTCTTATATACAAAAGATTAGTAGACTGAGAAAGAAATCAGGGAAATAAGACAATAGCAAAAAATAATATAAAATATCTTAAAGTAAATCTAACCTAACAGATGAAAAACTTCTATTATTAGAAACTTTAGGCACAGAAGAAAGAAATTGAAGAAGATGTCAGAAAATGGAAAGATCCCCCATGTTGAAGCATTGGGAGAATTAACTGTAAAAATGCCAATTCTATCAAAAGCAGTCTACAGATTAAATGCTGTCTCTGTAAAAATTTCAACACAATTCGTAAAAGACAATCATATGGAAACACCAAAAAAGAAAAAAAAAACAGTATAACTAAAAACAACTTTTAATAATAAAAGAAAAGCTGGAAGTATCACCACCCCATTTCAATTGTACTATGGATGTATAGTAATAAAGCCAGCATGGTGCTGGCATAAAAACAGAAGCATTAGTAAATGAAATAGAACTGAAGATCCAGACAAACCCACACACCTATGGACACCTGAATGTTTGATGAAATAAAAATCAGAAATACATGCTGGAAAAAAGGGCAGCATCTTCCACAAATGGTTCTGTTTAAACTGGATGGCTACATAGAAGTATCCAAATAAATCCATCATTGTCACCTGGTACAAAACTTAGTCAAGTGGATTAAAGCCCTCAATATATATCCAGATACAGTGAACCTGATTGAAAAAGAAAAGAATAGCCTTCAATTCATTGGTAGAGCAAAAGACTTTCTGAACAGAACACTGTTAACACAGTCATTAAGATCAATAGTTAATAAATGGAACCGCATAAGACTGAGAGGGTTCTGTATGGAAAAGGATGCAGTCATTTAAAAAATAGCAGTCTACAGAATGGAAAATGATTTTTTGCTAACTAAACATCTAAATGAGGGCTAATATGGAAAATGTGAAAAGAGCAAAAAAGCTAGGTATCAAAAAATAAATAAATAAAAATGAAGTATAGCTCTAACCAGAGAACTCCAAAAAGAGGAAACTCGAATGTGTGAGAAACCCTTAAAGCCATGTTCAACACCCTTAGTCATCATGAAAATGCACACTAAAACTCACTGTATACTCATCAGAATGGCTAAGATCAACAAAACAAATAACAGTTCATGCTGGCAAGAATGTGGAATAATAGGAACACATATCCATTCCTGGTGGTTGCACAACATCAATGGAAATTGGTGTGTTGGTTACCTAGAAAGATGGGAATCTATCTTCCTGAAGATACAGCTATATCCCTTTTGGGAATATACCTAAAGGATGCTCCATCCTATCACAGACACACTTCCTCAACCATGTTCACTCATTGCTGCTCTATTCTTAATAACCTGAAATTGAAAATAACTTAAAGGCCTTTCAACAGAGCAAAGGATGAAGAAAATGTGATATATGTACACAATGGAGTATTACTCAGCCATTTAAAATTGAAATAATGAAATTAGCATTTAAATGGGTGGAACTAGGAAAAACCATCCTAAGGGGGGTATTCCAGATTCAGAACCACAAATACAGTATGTTTTCACTTAAACTTGATATTAGCTGTTAAAGCCGTGATAGCCAAGCTATAATCTATAGTACCAGAGAGGTTAGATATAGAGTAAGGGTCTAGGAATGACAGAGATTACCTTCGGAAAGGGAAATAAAAGTTATGTATAGGGGGTCCTGGAATGGGAAGACTAAATGGGGAGTGGGAGGGGAGAAGGAGAAGAGGGAGAGAAGATGGGGAGAGATAGCTAAAATTAAGGGTCATATGAAGTGTAGTATGAAAACTTATATGTACATATCTGTAGCCTAAAAGATATATCCAATTGTAAACCTTGCAAAGAAATTTGATTTTTTTCCCCCAAAGGAACATCACTGAGAAAACAAACTACTCTTCATACTAGGCTGTATGACCAGCAGTCGATGGCCAACTGAAAACAAGCTCAGTGGAGGTCTCCTTGGAGGTTCCTTGTCTCACAATATCCTGTCAGGTCAGGGCTTTTACCGTCCTTTTTTAAAATTCTTTTTAATTTTTTTTTTAAATTTCCTTATATACTATATTTTTTCCTCTCTCTTTTTACCCTACATGTCCTTTGTATGTACATTATAACTTCTGGTTTAGTGTTTTACCCTACAGCTCTCCGCATCTGTATCTGTTCTATGTGCCTTCTCTTATATTCTTTTCCTTCTCCTTTTTTGGTTCTATCCCAATGTGTTATTTATTTGTTCTAGCTTATTTCATTTTGTTTTATTATTATCCCTGAGATTCTTATTGTCTAATGAGAGACTGAAAAGGGGGTGGATCTTGATGCAAAGGAGGTAGGGAGAAACGGGTATGGGGGGGGAGATAGTGTGAGGTGAAACAATAATCAGGTTACATTATGTGAGAAAAACACCTATTTCAATAAAGACTAAAAAGGATCTTGGAAATAGCTGTGGTATGTGTAATTTCTGTCATTTAAGACATTCAGAATGAAACACTAAGGGTTATTTTAAAGTCTTTTTACATATGTGTAAATTTATTTTATCAGGCATGTTTCTATATTTTCTATTACAAACATATTAATCATCCAAGATTCCAGTGATATTGTCCCTGAGAGCCGTAACAGAAAAACATGTTTTTGCACATAGAAAGAAAATGTCATGGATTCAGAATAATGTTATCTAAGACTCATCTACTAAAACATATGGAATACAAGCATATTAATTAAATAATACTAAAGATATTTGGTAAGGCTTCAAGGGAATATATTATTTCATATATGCTTAAAATGGTATTATATATTAAATATATTTAATAATTATGTAAAATGTAAAGTTTATAATTTAACAATATTTAATATATATTAGAATGTTTTTAAATATATATTTATAAATGTACATGTGTGTGTGTGTAATATATAGGATATCCTAAAGTTATGTCGCTTGGATTGACAATGCTCCCCACAAGAACCATGGTCTGTATCACAGAAACCTCAGAATTAAGCATGAAGAACCTCTGTTCACGCTGTCTAAGAGCCTCCTCAAACAACATAAACTACTGCTCTTGCCAAATAATTCCCTATTGCTGGAGACATCAAGATCTTTGGACACAGGACTCAGAAGATAGGATATGGATAGGACCTGAAATCCTCCCCCTGGGGACCTAACTAGTTCCCTAGTACCAGAAATTACAATGCAAGATTCCATGTGTGTCAACCACAGCATTTCCCAGCTGTGATGTTTACTAACAGCAACAATGACCAGCATGGCAAGATATCCTTAAAAGTACATGAATGGTATGCATACCTTAGCTGTAACCAACAGCTGTCTGATAGGACTTCAGGCCATCTCATCCACAGAAAGCCATGCCTGGTACAAAAATCATAGCCAATTACAGAGGAAAGTGAGGTCATGGGTTTTACTTACCACCACTTTACCAGACCAGACTAATTAATTCCTTACTACATAATCAAATTCACTCATACCTACAAATAATTACTGCTTTCAGTCCATATAAAGAAATCTTCTCTTTGCAGCAAAGAGAGACCATTTAAAACACTATCTGGACACAAAACAGGGATTAAATGATCATGGGATCCCAGGCCCAACAGATAAATTTACAGCACAGCTTTTGTACCCAAGGCTCAGAGAACATCAAGGAAGAAGGAGGAGAATGATGCTAAAATCCAGAGGACAAGAAATCTGCTTTGAAATTGAGACTCCTAGAAATGACAGGGAAAGCTACTTCCATAGTACTTCAAGAACATGGCTTCCTAAACAAGACCTGAACAAGGACACCACCAATAAACATGGTAAGACAGAAGAGGAAAATGTCATGCTCTCACTCTTAGACAAAGAACAAAAGAATTAACAATTAAGAATGATGTCTGAGAGAGGGAGAATGACTTTCTCCTGGAAATGGGGCCCCTAATTGTTTATTCAATAAGAGGAGGTCAGCCCTGAAGTAATGTATAAAGAAAGAACAATGAACATACTGACTGAGTCAGATGTATTTATATGTATGCATACATATAGTGGCAAATATGCATTACAATATTAATCAAAGGAAAAAAGGCCATCAGTTTGACAGAGGTTGAGGGGAAGAGAGTGGTTAGAAGGAGGAATGGAGGGAAGTGATGTAAATACATTTAATTAAATTTGTAAAGGAATGAGAACTTATGTTATATCCTCAGTAGCATATTCATCAGTGCTCTAGTTTTTGTTCACTCTAATAAATGTGAAATAGTAAAATGTAAAACATGAGACCAATCTTTATAATATTTCTCATTTTAATAGTGTTATTTGAGGATTATATAAGCTGCAAAACACCTGGAAAAAGGGGGATCACTTTTTCCCAATATATTTCATTTATGCAATCTGTTTTTAAGAAAATGTTGTATGATTTTCCAAATTTTTTATTTCTTGAAATATATGATATGAAATGCTCATATTTAGTCTTTATCTAGTCCCAGAGTGTAAGTCTAAGTCTATAGTTGATCCTTTATAAGTCTGGCAAGAGGCTTTGACTAAATTTTTTTGCCACAACATTGCAACCCTGTTGTTTTCCTTGATATTTAACTCTCAGTTGCAAATACAAAACAACATAAACGATTGTCAAATGCTGTATTTATATAAAAAAACAAACAAAGAAAACTATAGACTATATCCAAGAATGGTGAGAATTATTTCTCTGCAGGTGTCTTAGCAAGTACAGATGGTACAATCTATTCCCTGCTACTCACCACTTTATTTCCAGAGAAACATGCAATGGTGAAGTCTGCACCTTAAAATGCCCCCCCCCAGGAATTTGGATAAACTGAATCTGCTTGAGTGGATAGATTATTGAATGCCTTTTCACACAATATTAAAACAGGATCGAGAACTTCTGTAACCAAGCAGTAAACAGTCTTGGAATTCTAATGGAATGCCTATTTACAGCAGTTTCCCCTTGTTTGCTTCTTTAAAAAAAAAACAGAAGGAAGTGAAGAAGAGAACAAGAGGTGGATATGTGGGTGACATCAGGCAGTAATGGTGAGCTGCCTAGAAACCAGCATAGGTGACACTCTGTAGCTGCTCCATCTTCATGTGCTAAATTGGGGCAGTTCTGGCCTTGGATTTGAGATTTGATTGTGTGAACTTACTTTCTCCTGTGCCCTGCCTGTATTCTTGATACCATCCTCTATACAATGTATTATATCTATTTACCAACTACATTCACCAACAATGTAATTCCATTATTTCCTATTCTGAAGACAGATATGAGTGAATCTCAACAGTGTTTTGTGAGTTGTACAAATGTGTCTTCTTCGACTTCACAGACTATAGCAGAGGCAGATTAAATTTACTAGGAAAAAACAAAAACAAACACAAAAACAAACAAACAAAAACACGATTGTTGATCAAGCCTCCTTTTAATTTATGTGTTCCATACAATTATCTCAAACAATATTTTCGTACAGCAGCATTTCCTTTTATTTTTCTTTTTCAGATCTTGGGTAAGCACTCATTTTGTCTCGAGTGTAATTTAAGAATCTTCTGAAACACTGGTTTATTGTGTTTTTTTTTGTTTTTTTTGTTTTTTTACAACAGTAGCTGTGATAACCTCACCCTCAAAGTTATCTTTCAAAACCTCATCTTCATTTCTTTAGAAGATGCTTAAGCCAAACTAACATTAGTATCAAATTATATGTATGCACAGTATTCTTCACAATGCCAGAAAAAGTAGAGTGTTCTCCTTAAAAGGTAGTTCTATTACAGAATCCTTAACTGAAGCAGTTTACTACACCTGCAGCAAAGAACAGAAAATTGCAAAAATTCAGTTTAGAAATCTGATAAGTAATTAATTTTCTGTTCTTTATAAGATCAGTGACCTAGCTGTATTAAATGGCTCCAATTACTTCAGTTAACAGGCGTTCATTGGCTTCTAATTTTTGTGACATATTGGGAAATAGGCTTAACATGATAAATTTCTATATTAAAGCAAGTCACATGTTGTTGGAGATTGTGGTTTGATATTAATGTGAATTACTGCTAATCTTGATTAAAGAATTTTATCATGTTACTCTCTGGAGAGAATACTGGTGTTTTCCCCGAAACTCATATATTGAAACCAAAGATAAGATACAGAATTCTTCCTCCAGAAGGTGAATACATTTAAAAAGACTTTAATTGGAGGGGGAGGGAAAAAAAATCACATAAATGACTCTACTCACTGTGGTCTCCTGTGATTACTGTTAACTTTTTTGATTCCTTCCCTCTCCCACTGAGATCACTTAGCCATCAAAATCAGCCTGGATCACCTGGACAGCTTGAGGAATGGCCATCCCATCACATTTTCAAAATTGCTTAAAACATAGCAATCATTTAAATGGACACTTTGCCCAGAGAATAATTTAATGCATTACAAAAACAGAACAGGCATTAAGAAGGGAGGTTTGAGTGGCGGTAAGTGGAATGAACATTTTTCCTTCTTGCATTTATGTCCCAAACAAATGCACACTAAACTATCTGACATTTCAGCTTTGAAACTTAAAAGTGTATTTCTTCTTTCTACTCAAATGTTATTTCTGTGCAAAACAGCAGTGAAGATTTCTAAGTTTTGAAGGTATTCTTTAATATGGACATCTTGTGATCGATGTGTGGTTAATCATAGTACTTCTACACAGTACTATTTATAAGAAGTGCATAGAGTATTTCAAAGTCCTTTATTTTTCACAACATGGGGCAACAGTTGCATTATAATTTTTTTTAACCTTTTGGGGGAAAAGAATTGAAATAGAAATTTTATCTTTTTAGCTTTCCAGGAGGAAAAGCAACAAATAAATACAAATTATTAGTTACTGATTTGTCTATAATTCACAAAGTGAGTCAGTAGGGAATATCTATCAATAGAAATGTAATAATTGGCTCCCAAATATTTTACAAAATGAGCTGTTGAGCACTGTTTATTTTGTGACATTGGGGGTCTGACCCTTTTTAATTTGGCTTAGGAAGTACTCATAAGCTAACATATGACCTTTCCTTTCATCTGTCAAAACAATTTTGAGACTAAGATAAGATTATAAAATTTAAATTAAGTTTGGCTTTTTGAAATGCATAATCTTCATCTTATAATATTGATTTTTTGTGCAGTTTGATAAGCACATTATCAAATTCTAAATTTAGTTATAAGATGCTCATAGAATGTGTCATTTTAAATGTATATAGTACAAACCTCCTTATCTAAATTTTCTAGGAATCATACAATTTAAATTCTCCAGTAGAGTTTTAGAGTTTATTGCTGTAGATTTTCTTCTTACATTGCAATTTGAGCAAAAAAGTGATTTTAAGTCTATAGCCAATTATCAAGCTTGTAGCAGGAATCTTAACAGGTCTTATTAATAAAATCAAACCTGAGGCCAATTATTGGAAGATCAGAGAAGCAGAACAAGCCACAACTTCCTCACCTTGCCAGTTCTTCAGCTGGTCTTGTTTCCTCAGACTGCAAACTTCTGAGTCCTCATCCAAATGAATCTCAGCTGAACTATGCTGCTCCAAAGCCTAAAAGCTTAACCAGACAAATGCTAAACCAGCCAAATGCTTCTAGTTTTTGTTCTTCACGCCTTATCTTTCTACTTTCTGCTATCACTCCCTGGGATTAAAGGCATGTGTCACCAAGCCTGGCTGTTTCTAATGTGGCCTTGAACTCAGAGATCCAGAGGTATTTCTGTCTCTGAAATGCTAGGATTAAAGGCGTGTGCTACCACTGCCTATCCTCATGTTTAATATTGTGGCCGTCCTGTTCTCTCTGACCCCAAATAAGTTTATTAGCCTGCACAATATTTTTGGGAACACAATACCACACAAGATAGATAAACTATTGCTGTTAAAGCAGAGCACAACTGATTAAAGCCAAGGAATATGAAGGAGAGAAATACCTAGAACAACTTTGACTTTAATATTAGTAGTCAGTACTTATTCCAAATGGTACATTATGTCACCAACAGATTGGGATGGAAGTAATCTCAGCACTTGGGAAGTAGAGAGAGAAGCCTCTCTGCCATTTTGAGGACATTCAGGGATAACTACAAGAATTGCTTCAAAAGCACTAGACCAGTGAAGAAATAGATAAAATATAATATTAAACATTTGTTTACATTCTGATACTAAACAAATATTACTTAGATAAATTCATACATATAATATGGCCTTAGGAACATATCAGTATATCTCTCTCTAAGTTTATTAATAATTACTAAATGGAGAGCAGAGGGATGATTCAGTGGTTACAAGAATCGGCTCTTCCCAGTGTTTGATTTCCAGCTCTCACATGAGGGTGCAAAACCATCCCTAATTCCATGGTTTCCCAAAAGACTCTGGCAGACTCCATAAGCAACAGGCACACAAGTGATACAAAGACATACTAAAAAACACCTATATACAATAATAAAATAGTGGAAACACATTTAAATGAATACAAAATACAAAAATGAGTATATGTATAGACAAACACAAATTGGAGGCACTATGCAAATTCTTTGAGCATTCATATTTTTGTTAACCTATTTATGTTTCTCAGATTTTTGGAAACAGAATAGAGTATCTTCATCTGTAAAGTTAGAAAATATTATAAACTATATGTATTTACTGAGAAAGCTTTGTTTTTTATTTCTTAATTATACTTAACATAATAAGGGTATAGAAATCATAATTATACAATACATAAATTTTCATTTAGCAAAGAAGATTTAGAAAAAATGCAGAATGAAATGTTTTACTAACTCCAGAAAATGTTACAGAGAAAATTTAAGTAGACTTCAGTAACAGAGATTGTATTTCTACCAATATAACTGAATGCAAAGTCACGAAGTCAGTCTTGATAACTGTGAATAATTGAATTATCTATTGGAGATTATAGATCAAATCTAGACATAACAATTATAACACCAAATAAGAATTTAAGAATCAGTGGTTCTTGGTCTCCTAATGCTGCAACCCTTTAGTACAGTTCCTCACGTTGTGGTGACCCCAAACCATAAAATTATTTTCATTGCTACTTCATAACTATAATTTTGCTATGCTATTAGTCAAATTGCAAATATCTAATATGCAGGATATCTGATATGTGATTCCTTTGAAAGGAACATTCCATCCCAAAGTGAGTTCAAAATATATCAGTTGATTATTCTCATCATATCTTGTAAAACAAGACTATTTTACTATGAAATATAGATAAGAATCATTGGGTTGCCAACAGTTTTCTGCTTTATCTCTTCCTTATTTAAGTACTTACCAAATGCTATATGATTAAGAGCCCTTGCAATGCTGGCCTTGTTTTCTGCTTAATAAATGAAGAAAATGAATTTTGAGGAATTAATTCAAATTTCCAGTCTCCAAGGATTTTTAGTACTATAATTTATATTCTAAGGTGTGTTTGTAAACTAACCAATTTTGGGCCCTATAATAATTTCTATTCTGAAAGTGTTTCTTGAATCCCTTCCTTCCTACTCAATTTGCTACTTCTAATCAGCTATGGAATGGGGGTGCCGGAAAAACTAATTTTCTTAAAGGTAGATATGAAAATAGAGAAATAATGAGGACATGAAGGTCAATGTAAGAATAAGATTGATGAGCATCAGTGAGTGAACTTTTTACATTCATATTCATGACAGAAGCCCTATGCCTGTGATGATAGCTGTGGCACCATCATTAATGGACTTCTGCTGTCAGATACACATCCTTTGAACGAGCTAAATTGTTGTCAGGTTCAACAGAAGAAACATGGGAATACAAGTTGTACAATCTGTGTGCACAAAGTCAAGCTATTTTAATGCTATTGTTAGAAAAGTTATCCAAGTAACAAACCATTTGTTACAGTTCCAAAATCAGGGTATTGACATTGTTGTGATTCCTGAGAAATGTCTTAAGAATAATTTTTTTCTCCGTAGGTGTCTGCTGCTCTGGCTTTCTTTGTTTGGGGTAGTATTAAGTTGATTAGGCATTTTAAGCATCAAGTTCACAATAAGAAAGAAAAACAAAAGAGACTTCTTCTTAGAGCACTTTGATCAAGATAAAACCCAAATTTTAATTCTCTGCTTTAGCCCTGCGATTTCCATCTGTCTTAGTGCCTGCCTGTCTGTTAATGTGCATCTGGTTTGTCCATATTGTCTGTCTGTCCCATCTGTCCCTAACAAAGGGTTTTGTTCTATATTAATAGAACAGCATATAAAATATGGTATAGAAAAAAAAAGAGAGGGGCACTTTTTTTTAATATAAAATGAAGAGTTTTAAAAGGGAAGAAGTTACTTTTCTTACTCCAACTGACACAACACAGCACTTAAAAGTGCACATAGGTTCAACCAATAGACATAAACGTGTTGCTTCCAACATTGATGGAATATTTTTTTTCACTTGCCTTCAACCTGTTTGTTGTTTTCAGCAAATAATTAAAACAGCATACAGATACACACACACACACACACACACACACACACACACACACACGCTATTCTGGATCAAAAGTATGGAAGAACACCAGTCTATCACACCTGATGGTTTAATAAAGAACTAGCCAATAGGAAGGCAGGAGAAAGGGTAGTTGGGGCTGGCAAGCAGAGAGAATATATAGAGAGAAATCCTGGAGGAGAGATCTGATCTAGTAGCCAGAGAAGCAGAGAAGGAGGAGGACTCCAGGAGCCAGCCACCAAGATACACAGCAAGCCACAGAGTAAGAGTAAGATTTATGGAAGTTAGAGAACAGGAAAAGCCCAGAGGCAAAAGATAGAGGGGTTAATTTAAGGAAAGCTAGCAAGAAACTACACCAAGCTAAGGCTGGGCATTCATAATTAAGAATAAGCATCCGTGTGTGATTTATTTTTGAGCTGGGTGGTGGGGGCCCCCCAAAAGAGCAAAAACATCCAACAACACCACCAAGGAATAGTGAAGGTTGCTACATTGTTCTCTTGAAGGCAGGATAAATTTAAACAACCTAAGTGCTTAGCAGGATAGAAGGTTAAGTACATTGCCTTAAATTATCTCAAGGCATATTAGTAACTTGGCTGCGGTCCAGCAAGAACAGTCTCTTTGAAAGCAGGATATTTTCAGAAACTATACCATGACAGAGTCAGCTCTTAATTACTTACTGCCTCTGTGTCACCATGACATTATCCTGAAACATCCTTCAAATTCTGTTATCTTCATACTAGCCATTTTGAACCAAATTTTATATTTATTATTGTAGTCTAAATGTTTATTTTAAATTTTATTCTTGGACAGTTTCATACATGTAAACATGTGTGGAAGCTTAGACACCATTCCACTTCAGTTAGTATAGTTCACAAGAGACATATATACTCCAAATATATTTCACTTAATGGAGATTTGAAAAATAACAAAAGGACTTCAGTTTCAATTATTATTCATAACATTAAATACACCATTTTCTGTACAGTATAGTACTTAAAGGCTTGGCATCGAATGATAGTATGCAGAGCTTCCCTGTAGTCTTTGAATTCATAATCCCTACTGACACCAGTGAAGATTAGTAATGTTGCTGAACTCAAGAAAATACTTGTAAACATTCACTGAGTTGATATCTATGAGGCTTATTTATGCATATCTGTCCCATAATCAGCACAAAATCAATATAATCTTCTAAATACACCATTAAGTATATTTTTAAATCACCTACAGTTTCATTTTCTGACTTTTAAATTAAAATTTTACTCCTGTTTGAGCAAGTCAAACTTAAATTTAAAAGGAAGAGATGAAAAGAAGGAAGGTAAAAAGAAAATAATGAGAAAACTTTTTTTCCAATGAAGTACCGTGAGCATGGCTGATGTCTTCTTTAGAGGATCTCACAGAATCCATATGATGGAAGACTTTCCACACAAACATCCATTCAAAATTATTCTACTTTGTGTGGTTGCTGTGCTGAACAATATACATATATCACATAACAATATTTTAATAAATAATAAAGTATGTTATTTCCTGTTTCTATAGATGAAATAGCTAACCATATTTTTAAAGAAATCTCTTTACATATTTGACCAAGTATTTGAATAAAATAATTCAAATTCTGCCATGATTAAGTCTATCTGTCCAGAAGGAAATCTCCCAGAGGCAATTTGCAACTCAAAATGTCTTTATACAAATATAAATGAAAGGTAGGATTACAAATTATTACTCTTGGTCATAACACACCCAAAACAACTTTAGAATAAAGAGGTAATACACAGAAATAATAGTGTTAGTCAGAGTTTAACCTTATAACAGAAACCCTCAGTGTATTTAAGGAGAATACTTTAATTAATTATCCACATGGAAGAAAAGCTGAAAATCTGAATTCCAGAGGTAGAATAACTCAAGAGATCAGCAATGTGCATAGTCACTAAGAACCTATTTCACAGGCACAAATGAAAGAGTCAGGTATCCCCACTTATGTACCCAAGGTAGTGTAGAAAGTAGAGAATGATGGGAGAGAATGCATGGAGGTTTTGTCTGGGGAAATTAAGATTCAAAGAAGAGATTGTATTATTCTACTTTGATGTTACCCATAAAAAAGATGCAACATATTATCCATCTATTCCTTCTCTAATCTCAGGTGGCAGTGTCCCAACAATGCCTTTAATAAGATCTTATTCAGCTTCGTAGAATCTGTTGTAAATATGGTCCCTGGTCTCCTCCTAATATGCAGCAAACAGTTCAGTACCAGTGCTAGACTTGTGGATTTAAGTGTGAATGGCATGAGGCATGCACAGGAGGCATACAGAACAGCCAGATGGATTGTTGAAAGACAGAAATTACATTATTTGTCAAGTTCTTATAAACACTAACTGAACGGATAAATAGAACCAAGTGGAAGAAAGAGGAAGAAAGAGAAGAAAAAACAAATGAAAATTGATGATTAGCCAGATTAATAAGTGTATTAGTTTCAGGAAATGACTTACTTGCTTTGAATCAGTTTTTGTGATGCAAACTAGTATATTGATTTATGAATGTGTTTTATTTCATGATATTTCTGTTTTTCCTTCTGAAACATTTCCAATACAAATTGTTAAGTGGCATAACAGTATAATTTCCTCCCTCCCCCAATGATAACTTTGTAATTATTTCCATTTTTCCATACTTAATTATCGGTATTTTCACAAATTATTGAGTATTTAAAACAACAGTATCAGTGGACTCCATTTGGACTATTTTTTAATTAAATGCCAAATTTGTAGTATATGTTTTTCACTAACATTAATACCATACAATCTTCCTTTTCACCAGTGGAGGAACACAGCCTTTCTTTGTAATATGATTTAGTAGACTATCAATTCCATTTTCCTTTGAGTAGAATGTATCTCACAGATTTGAAAGATTGGGAGTATGATAAGCTGGGTCCTAGTCATCTTTTCTTTTTCTGACTTTATTGAAAATATCTTTTTCATATAGTATATACTTATCGTGGATTCCCCTCCCTCATCTCCTCCTGGATCTTCTCCAATATCTGACCCATCCAATTACAGGCCTTTTATCTTTCTCTTTTATGAAAACAAACAGGCAAGTAAACAAACAAATCAGAATCTTAAAAAACAATTAGACACACTGGAAAAGAAAGAAACATAAGAACCTGATAGAAGAGAAAGTAGGAAGTACTCTTGAACACATTGGCACTGGAGATCACTTTCTAAATATAACACCAGTAGCACAGACACTGAGAGAAAAAAATCAATCAATGGGACCTGTTGAAAATGAGAAGCTTTTGTAGAGCAAAGGACATGGTCAACAAGACAAAGCGATGGCCTACAGAATGGGAGAAGGTCTTCACCAACCCCACATCTGACAGAGGGCTGATATCCAGAATATATAAAGAACTCAAGAAATTAGACATCAAAATGCCCAACAATCCAATTAAGAAATGGGCTATAGAACTGAACAGAGAATTCTCCACAGAGGAAGTTCAAATGGCTGAAAGACATTTAAGGAATTGCTCAACATCCCTAATTATCTGGAAAATGAAAATCAAAACAACTCTGAGATACCACCTTAAACCTGTCAGAGTGGCTAAGATCAAAAACACAGAAGCCAGATTATGCTGGAGAGTATGTGGAGCAAGGGGAATTCTCCTCCACTTCTGGTGGGAATGCAAGCTGGTACAGCCATTTTGGAAATCAATATGGCACTTCCTTAGAAAATTGGGAATCCATCTCCCCCAAGACCCAGCTGTAGCACTCTTGGGCATATACCCAAGGAATGCTCAATCGTACCACAAGGGCATTTGCTCAGCTATGTTCATATCAGCATTGGTTGTAATAGCCAGAACCTGGAAATAACCTAGATGCCCTTCAACTGAAGAATGGATAAAGAAATTATGGTACATATACACAATGGAGTACTACTCAGCAGAGAAAAACAATGACATCATGAGGTTTGCAGGCAAATGGATAAATCTAGAAAAAATCATCCTGAGTGAGGTAACCCAGACTCAGAAGGACAAACATGGTATGTACTCACTCATAGGAGGATACTAGGTGTAAAACAAAGATGACTAGACTGCTGCACAACTCCAGGGAGGCTGCCTAGAAAAAGGGACCCTGGGAAAGACCCAGAAACCACCAAATGACAGAGAAGTGGATGAGATCTACATGAACAACCTGGACAACAGTGGGAGTAATAAAGGGCAAGATTCGTGGGAAAGAGAGCTTAGGGGAGCAGGAGATCCCAGCTGGATCAAGAACAGAAAGGGAGAACAAGGAATAACAGACCATGATAAATGAAGACCGCATGAGAATAGGAATAGGCAGAGTGCTCGAGAGGTCCCCAGAAATCCACAATGATATATCCTCTGTAGACTGCTGGCAGTGGTCAAGGGAGGGCCTGATCTGACCTAGTCTGGTGATCTGATGACTAAACACCCTAGCAGTCATCTTGGAACTCTCATCCAAATACTGATAGAAGTGGATGCAGAGATCCTCAGCCAGGCCCCAGGTGGAGCTCCAGGTGTCCAACTCTCAAGAAGGAGGAGGGACTGCAAGAGGGTGAATTGTTGAATCCAAGATTGCAAAAAGCACAGGGACAATTAGCCAATCGAATGGAAGCACATGAATTGTGAGCCAAAGGCTGTGGAGCCCCCAGCTGGATTGGGCCCTCTGGATAAGTGAGACAATTGAATAGGTTGATGTGTTTGCGAGGCGCCCAGGCTGTGGGACCAGGACCTGTCCTTGGTGCATGAGCTGGCTGTTTGAAACCTTAGGCTTACACAGCGATGCATGCTCGGCCTGGATGGAGGGGACGGGACCTGCCTGTACTGAATTCACCAGGTTTAGATGGGTCCCTAGGGGTGTCTTGGTCCTGGAGGACATGGGAATGGAGGGGAAGGGCTGGGAGGTGGGTGGGGATGGGGGCGGGAGTGGGAGGACAGGGGAACCCATGGCTGATGTATAATAATAATAATAATAATAATAATAATAATAATAATAATAATGAAACTCAAACATACATTGACACATACACACTTACCCTTATACACACACACACTCATGTGCACATACACACAAAAATTAAAACCATGAAAACACAAAATTGTAGACCAATAGATAAGTAGAAGACAAGTAAGATTTTAAAAAATGCCCAAACACTCTCCATGTCCTAGGAGCTCAGCACAGGGAAGTTCTCAGAGATCTCGCTGGGGCACCCTGGTCCCAGGTGTCTACCAAGCCCATCCCTAGGGATCAGGAAGATATTAGCCAACGCACTTCTGGGTGAGCCAAGCCTTGTTGCATTGCTGACTTATCTTCAGGATTTCCATAAGTGCTTGGTGAAGGATATTGTAACTTGGGTGTACTGATTGTGATGAGGATCGCCCGACCCAGTGTGAGGGACACCCAAGCTGGTGTTTGCAGCTCTTTAAGTAGCTTTTTTTTTTTTGTACAAACAATGCATTCGGAAGATGTTACTATGAAACACAATTGATGTTTGCTTTCTGTTTAATTTTATTCATTCTCCTATTGTTGTGTTTGGGATGCTGTGGGTGCCACCCATGACTTTGTATTGGGAAAATAAAAGAGAATTACTGCTAAAAAAAATGACCAAACAAAGCATTGTAAGAAAAACATTTTCAAATTTACCACTAAATTTGTTTTGTTTTGGTCATCTACTGCTGGGTGTGGGGTCCTTAAGTGTGATTTGAGTACCCAATGAGGGAAATTGTATCTTGTTATAAAGGAGTTGTGAATACTGCCATACTGTGCTGACTTTATCTAGAAGTTCAGGTAAATGACTATCAGGAGTACAGCAAAATGTATTGGGTTCTTTTTATTTAATTTTTTTGGATGTATGTGTATGAGAGTGAGAGACCTCTGGGGCTCACTTACCAGAAAACCTCCTTTCATTAGTGAGAAGAAGGCAAGTAAAAGGCCACAGATTTTGAGTTGTAAGACCTCTGCTTGACCCTTAGCCTCTACACAAATATTCACACATGCATCAGCACCTACACATTCCTGCTGTCTCTCTCTGTGTACGTCTGTCTGGCTGGCTTGACCACCCACATGCTCTCTGTCTCTTTCTGTCTCTTTGTCTGTCTCCCAAAGCATATTGTAAATGATAATAATATATCTTTTAGATTTTTTTCCCATAGTATCTCTCTGTTTAGAAATTATTGAATTTGCCAGGTGGTGTTGGTGCATGCCTTTAATCTCAGCACTCGGGAGGTAGAGTCAGGCAAATCTCTGTGAGTTCAAGGCCAGCCTGGTCTACAGAGTGAGTTCCAGGAAAGGTGCCAAAGCTACCCAGAGAAACCCTGTCTCAAAAAACCAGAGAGAGAGAGAGAGAGAGAGAGAGAGAGAGAGAGAGAGAGAGACAGGGACAAAGGCAGAGAGAGGGAAAAAGAAAATAAATTATTGAATTCAATTGTGAATTATATGTCAGATAAATATCTAAATAAGACAAAGAGTTCAAGGTGTTAATTGAAGAGTTCTAAAAACTAACAAGCACCATCACTTTATCTGACTGCTTAGACTGAGCTCTTCTTTTTACCTGTTTTAAATGGGGATGAAGATTGTTTTCATCATCAATGAGTGATTTTAGAATGGGACCTAATACTACATTGTTTTCATAGTCTTTTGTGCTGATTTGCTGCTTTGAAAATAACTCAATTATTAAATGTTTCTTCCCATTTAAACACATTTCATTGGAATGTTTCTCTGAATAATTCATGTAGTATTTAATGGTAATTGACTATAGCATATAAACAGTAGCAATGCAAGTGGATAGAATGAGGTAAGCGTTTAATTATGATTCATTCCTGGCAAACTGTAAGTTTGTACAAGCCACAACTGTAAATATCTAGTATTTCATTATCATGAGAAAATAGAACAAATTAAAAATTGTTATAGACTAATTTCCTTTCTCTTTGTAGACTAACTATACAAGTTCCATGTTCCTACTTCTACCTATGCACTTCTTTATTGGTCTTAAAGAATATTTATGCCTACTAGTCAATTCATGTTTTAATTACTGCACTCCTTAAGGGTTTGGCTAATCTTGTATCCATGACTTTCATCTTTAGAAAAAACTATAATATATAAATATCTGATAAAAAATAGATAAAAGTAAACATACTATAATGAATAAGCATAAGAATTATCTTTGGTATTTAACATGCATTGTACAGTTTCTTATGTTTCACCTAGCTTGGATGAAGGACAGGTTAAGATAATTTGTAAAATGCCATAAACAGTTTTGCAAAACAATAAATTAGATTTTTAAAACTGCAGTGTGTTTCAACTATTGTTGGAATATACTCTTGTGATCTACTGAAAAAAGTAATTATAAACTATTAGGTATATGTTATATGTAGAATTTCAGGGAAGAGAAAATAATTCATATCTTTTGATGATTCAATGATTATCTATTCACAATAGTATCTAAGTTTTATGGGAAAAAGAGAAAATAGCAGAAAACTCTATATAGTAAAATTTAAAAATATTTACTGACTACCAGAATCAATAATGGAGACATATTAGAAGAATTCAATTATTTGGAATGAGAAAGTCTTAACAACAGAGAGAAAATTTATGTTATATCTTTATATGTAATGATTTTGAGAGGAGAAATTTGGGAGACTAGCTTTTTTTTAAACTGAAACTCCAGAACCAAAACAAAAAAGAGGAAAATGACTATACAAAGAACTACCTGAATAGTAGGAGCAAACTGCCTGATGAAAATTATTAAGGAGCCTCTCAAAGACAGAGATTTGTATCCTTGAAAGATATCTAGTCTGCTCTGACAGCTCTGAATCACAGTAAACTCCTGTGTATACAGCTAAGCATGACTATAAGT
Organism: Onychomys torridus; assembly: GCF_903995425.1. Lineage (NCBI taxonomy): Eukaryota > Metazoa > Chordata > Mammalia > Rodentia > Cricetidae > Onychomys > Onychomys torridus. The sequence continues at coordinate 52,344,814 of NC_050452.1, read as the reverse complement.
ACATACTATATAAAGTCAATGATGCAGCATAATTAACATCTTTATATCCTAAGTGGGATACCTCTGAAAATTGCTAAAATTCATAAACTTTATGAAAGAGTTAAAATTTCATTCATTATTAATAAGTATCTCAATCAATAAATAGAAATTTAAACACAGTAGACATCAGATATTGCTCTAGAATATTCAAATGTGTTCTCTTGCTAGCCAAATCTACTTACATACTTACATAGTCTGTAAATCAGAGCATACCAACAACTCATAAGCTCCACTTACCTTTGATGTCAACAGTATTTCCACAATTGATATCCAAATTCTTATAGCTGTGTCATCAAAATGTACACCCTTTCTTATTATTTCTTACCTGTTATACAACAGTGTTCTACTGATCTCTGGAAATACTTTCTAATATTCCCTCTACTGACAAAAAGTTGCCTTTACTATATTTTTTACTCACTTCACTTGACTCATAATACATCATCAGTGTGCTTTATTTGCATTTTATATGTGTGAGTGTGTGTATCTTTATATGACCATACATTCCTGGTGTATATGCAGAGGTCAAAGGTCAATCTCAGGTGTCCTTTCTTAGGTTTCCACCCCTTGTTTGGAGACAGTATATCTTATTAGCCTGGATCTCAGCAAGTAGGATAATTTTGCTGCTCACTGAACCACAATAATCCACCCCTAGTTGCTTCCCCAATGTTGACATTACAAGTGAACATCACCATGCTGGACTTTTTAATATAAATTTTAGAATCAAACTGAGGTCCACATGACTTTATGGTAAGATTTTCCTGACTGAATTATCTCCTCGGACTTCCTTTTTATATGTTCAGCAAAGACAAGTCATGAAATTTTAGCTCAAACTCAAAAAACTTGGTAATGGTTCAGTTCAGGTTTTAAAAATCTGAACAATTAGCCAGTCACTTGGTCAAATACAGTTTTTCTTTATGTCTCTGAAGGTATGTTGATATTCTATTAACCTTTGAATTCATTTCATAGAGTTAGCAAATTTCCTACATCAGTATATATGATTCTCTTCAAACAAAGACTTGAGTGTAAAAAGACAAATTCAATGAGAGATAAAGCTTTCTACGAGGCTTCTCCATGAAATATGGACATCTTATTTTGTCAAACTCAAATTAAAACTTTAGCTATATTTGATCTTAAGTCTGTTACTTTGAGAATAGAATAGTAAATCAACTTTTTTGCTGCCAGTTGCAGATCTTATGAATTCTTGGCATCCATAATTATTTGAAATAATCTGTTTGAATATAGATAGATGATAGATAGATAGATAGATAGATAGATAGATAGACAGATAGATTGCTTGATATATAGATAGATAGATAAGGATTATTTTTCTCCTCTGGCAAACCCAAAATACTCATATTATTTTCACTTATTCAGCTCTGTTGTTCTTTATATGGGGCGTATTAAATTGCCATTACTTGTTCCATTTTTAGTTTTTTTTTTTTGTTCAAACCAAGTTGTTTTATTACTGTTCTGAACTTTGACTTTGAATCTATGTTTCCTCTGCTTAGAACTCAATTTTCCATTTTATCTCAGTAATATTATTTAATTTTCTGTTTAAATCCATATATAAGGTGATATATCCTGCCCAGAATATTCAATATTTTATATTAAGATGAAAAAAAATTCTCTTGTCACTCCCAAGGGTATGAAATTATGAACACATTTGAGCAAACACTTAATATCTTCTAGCATATTGAGTATATTATTCATTGTACTCATTTCTTATCAACTTGTTTTACAAACTTATTTGTATTATATTTATATCTCTGTTAGTTTTATGCAATCACCTACCCAGGGAATTAAAAGAACACACAGAACATAATTGATGGTTAACAAATAGTTGTTGTATATTCAAACTAATATTTATCAAAGCTCAGCTGTTTGCCTGAGACTATTCTACAAATGAATTTAATTATAAACCTCTTAATGAAATTGTTCATACCATTACCCAACTTTTGCAGATAGGAAATGAAAATGTTGTACACCTTGTCTATATGTCAGACACTAAATGATACTCATGAATATAACTTAGCAGAAATAGCTAAGTTCTCCAAACAGTCAAGTCCATATCAACATAACAACCTGTAATCTGAAAGACGGTGCTTTGTCTTTTCTTTACTTCCAGGCTTTTACTCAATGGAATGCTCATGATTTTTGTATTCTAATCATATTGAGACCATCCTGTAGGTAAATTTATATATGGTCTTATTGAATGAAAACCACGGAGTCAAATATAGGGATGAAAACCTTAGATCAGGGAAATAGGGAAAGCCACCAGCCAATCTTACCTCGCCAAATCTGCAGCTTCCAAATGCGAGTTACTTCCTGTCTACCCACACCTTTATTGCCTTGCTACTGTACCCTCTCATTGGCTATCATAGTCCAGCTACCTCACTTCATCTTCCTACACAGCTCTGTCACTTTCTGTCTGTCTGTACTGGGATTAAAGGCATGTGTAACCATGCTGGGCTCTGCTCCATAGTGTGTCCTTAAACACACAGAGATCCTACCTGCTAAGGCATTAAGGGTGTGTGCTGCCTGACTTCTTGTTTACTTAAAATGACTGCCCCCTCCATGTCCAGGCAAGCTTTATTTATTAACATACAAATAAAATATCACCACACCATCCAATATATACAGCACAGGTTTTTATTTGTTGAGCTATAAAGATGCATTGAGATATAAAGAGAGAAAAAGAATTAAGTATATTCTTTAATGGGAGACTCTTGGTGCATAATCCACTAACACTTAAGTCTAAATTGAAATCATTAGACATAGTTTTACAACTCTTGAGCTGCCTTGACCAAAGTTGTTCCTGTATTATGGACATTAAAGACCACAGAATGATAGTGTGGTCCCATCTTGTCCATTCATCTTTATGCTAAGTAACACAAGTCATAGTGGTCTGAAATCTCATTAAAATAAATATAAGGATCAGAAATCCTGAAAATAGGTAGGCTTCAATCCATTGTTCAGAATACCTGAAAACATTCATTATCTACTCCAATAAAAATATCATGTATGGCTTTCCTTTGAAATTGCCTTTACCATATTTGTAACAGTCCAGAGAAAACAAAACTGTCATCCACTTTTCAAATTGTATTTTCTATAATATTAAAAGCAGAAGACACACAAGCAAAGCATTGTTTTTTGGTTGATAATATTTATAAATCTCTGATGTAGACTAAGGAGATTATGGGCTTCCTGATGCTCCACTAAAAAGTGTTTGCTAGTTATAAAGGTTCTCACTCATCTATTAAAGAATGGTTTCTATCCATTTGTGCATCTGAATGGAATGCTCATCCGTAACAACTAAAATTTTAAATAAATTAAGAAACATCTATAAATAACACATGCTCAATACCCTAGTAATGCCAAAAATACCTCCTTAATTGCCCCTACCAATCAATTTGGTAGAACCTAATTTATCTTCATCTTCTTGAACGCTTAAACTAATTTCAGTTATGGGTTGCTTTGACCTATAATTAAAGAAATTATTCTGGGAAATTTTAGGGAAAGCCATTTAAAATACACCAATCTGATAAATTTAAGAGTTCCAAACCAGAGACATTGAGGAACAGAAACAGTAAATTATCCAAAGATTTGATAGAGAAAGTTAGGAATTGGGAAAATGGACCACCATGAGGTACTAGAGCAGATGCAATTTTTCAGTCTGCCAATACATCTATGTAACTTCTAAACAATGCCCCAAAGGATATTTGAACGGAGATGAACTCCATGTCAGGTATTATATAGAAGTTAACACACAGAGTAGCAAAAGATGAATCAATATGAAATCAATCTAGTGGCATTGTGTAAGCAATTCATAAGTCTCACACAGGTAGTTGCTGTGTCTCAAATATTGAAGTGTGGAAAGAAAATATAATGTACTTAGGCATAATTCAGCCTGGCCTCTATATCTAGTGCTTAGTATCAGCTAGGGTATCAATTACAATGGTCAGAGCATTGCCTCTAGTGAGTAAGAAAAGTGACCTAAGGTGATGAGTGGTGGTGCTTAATATAACAAGGATAAATTTCAACTTCTTCAAATTGTCAGGGAGTCTCATTGGGAACACAGAAACATTATTGCTTGGTTCTATATTATTTTTTTCATTTTCTTCTTCTTTCATTTCTTTCTTTCCTTTCTTCCTTGCTTCTTTTATCTTTCTTTCTTTTGAGAATAGATTCTTCTCTCATATGATATATCCTGACTATAGTTTCCCCTCAATCCCCTCCTCACAGATCCTCCCCATCCCCCCTCTTCCTCAGATACACTCCGTCTGTTTCCCTTCATTTCAAAAAAAGCAAACCTCCAAGAGAAACAACAAAACATGACCAAAAAAAAAAAGATACAATAAGAAAAGTTAAAAGCCCTCATATCTAAGTTGGACCAGGCAACCCAATAGGAGAGAAAGAGTTAAAAGAAGAAGCAAAAGAATGAGAGACACACACACTCCCACTGCTAGGAGTCACACAACTAAGAGCCATTATATATACACGCAGAGGACATGATGTAGAACCTTGAAGGTACCGTGCTTGACGCTTCAGTCTCTGTGAATCCATATGAGCCCTGCTAGTTGTTCTGTGGGCCATGTTCTCCTGGCGTGCTTCATCCCTTCTGATGTCAACAATCTTTCATTCCCCTCCTCAGCAAGGGTTCTCTGTGCTCATGGGAAATACTCAGAAGGCTACCAAAAGAGAAACTTGTGAACACCAATCTAGCCACAAAACTCTTGACCTACCATCTGTCCTTTCAAGACCTGTGGAGAGTGATGGCACAGAATATGTTGGAGTGGCCGACCAATGTCTGGCTTAACTTGTGTCCCATGTCATTAGAAGGAGCTCATACAGTACACTGCCTGAATGGGAAAGAACTGATTATATATTCTCTTCTTCATGGAAGGCAATAAATCTTTGACTATTTAGAGAAAATGATGAGATCGAACCCTCATATGTTTATATACAGCGATATGAAGAGATATTATTGCTTTTATCCTGTTTTTAATCACATGCTGGATATAATAATGCGGTCACTGCAGAATATTTGTGTCTACATTGTTTCTTCGGTCAATGGAAAAAGAGTTCTTGTCCACATGGCTAACACTTCGGTATTGTAGAAAGCATACATTACATATATAGTAATCTGTAATTCAAGTCTTTTGTGTAAGAATATAAGAAGAAGTAAAGAAGGGAAGAAAGAGCAGAGAGGAAGGGCACCAGACAAAATGGAGGGATAAGTGAACACAGTTCAAAGAGCTCAACAGCAATCTGAGATGCTCTTCAATTTTTTTCTTTTTTTCCAAACCACATGACTTGTGCTTACGAGGCAACACTCTTCCAATAAATTACACTCCAGCCCACAATTTGACATACATGATGATATTATCCAGGCTTTGGAATGAAAGGGGTCACTGACTTAAGGAATTCTGGAGAATACCTTTAGTGCCTCTTACAATCACTACAGCTGTTGCTGGGAACTCTGGTTATGCAACTGTCCCGTGCATCAATGCTATTAAAAGGGAAACTAAATCCAGCTCAATTGAAGAACTGTGTTAGCTATTACATTCTGAAACCAAGCAGCATTCCAGCCCCAAGTAGGTTAGAAGCACTTCAACTTCTCTGTTATGTGATACTTATTGCTAGAGATAATTGACAATGACAACAGATGCCTATGGTGTTGGTTTCTCCAGTTACTATTCATTTTCTCACTATTTTTTTGGTGAATTACTACTTTAAAAAATAATTTAGAACTGTCTCAGGCAGTTCCTTTAGGATCTACTGAAGAAGATATAATCGCCCCACATTTGTGAATTTTCTTGAAGACATTTGAGTGTAATTACTCTACACAATGCTATCATGAGGAAACAATTGCTATCTAAACATTTAACAGAATGTATACTTACCAGAAAATGAAATGTGGCACTCATGGGTGTACATATACCAATATACAAACATATATGTATATTTAATATATACAATGAATTATAAGAAGATAAATCATACATAAAAACAGAAGTCAAAGAAAAAAAGGAGATAAATACAATCTTATGCCAGTTTTAAATTTTAAATTTAAACAAATGAATAAGCATAACAAAGAATGATATCAGTTTTGAATGGGTAAATTATGAAAACATGTAGGCCTCGAAGGGGCTGGGTGATTGTTGACACAATTATATATACTAGACCCCAAATGATGGGACTATGAGGTTATATTAGAGTAATATCTAAAATGAAAAATCAACAAAATTACCAATATAGGATAAACACATATGTAAAGGGAAATTTAGAGAATAGCTTGTTCATTGGAAAAAAACACTTAGAAAGAATCACAATAAAGTTTCAGAGTATATTTTCAAGAAATATTTTACAAAACTTACTACAATATTTGTGAGACACAGGTATGCATATGTTGTAAAGCATAGAATAATTGAGAAAACTTAAGTAATATTAGTTTATTTATTTATTTATTAACACTATACTAGTATATTAGCCCTATATTATATGCCAATTCACATTCATTAAAGCTGACACAGAATATTTAAATAATGCATTAGATAATTGAACCAGACTTTTAAAATCCAAATACCATGACTGAGGTTCCTGTATTGTGTAAAAGTCTGGATTATCATTTAAAAAGTTATTAATGTTACCTTGTAATAAATGTACCAAAACATGCACAAACAAATATATATTACATTAAGGGCAACTTTTTAGAAAAATTCATAAAGTATTCATATTAGTATTATTTGTAATATCAATAAGAGAAATATAGCCCTAGCACCATGAAGTAAAATATTGGGCTAAAAGAATAATGCATCTATTCATTATAATTAATCATAAGTATGTAAATCAATGTTCTCCAGTCATAAAAATAAAAATGTAAAAATCCTGTAAGTATAACACTGGAATATATATCTATTATAAAATAATTGTCAAATATCAAAAGACTATACAGCCAAGATACTCTGTATTTACTTAGCAAACAGTCAATCATCAAAGTTAAAAAGTTCTAAAAAAAATGCCTATTTTCTAAGATTAATGCAATCATTAAATCACTCTTTGAACTTTTGCATAATGCACAGGTATGCCCAGAATTGAATAACGTTCATTGTTCTCCAGCTCAACTATACTAGGAGGGAGACTCCTTCATATGTTCCTATATAGAAGCATCCAGAAGATGGAGAATAGTACCAAGGAATGGGAGAAACTTGAGTACTGGAATTTGTTGCACAGGGTTTAAACCTCAATTCAGACAACTATTAGTAGAGCAGACGTATTTGAGGTCTGTTAACTTTTCTGAATACTTTTGGAATGAAATCGAACCTATTGCAATGATTTCCTTTTACACTTTGAGGTTATCATCCATGTGAAATCTGCCATCTGACTGTGTGTGTGTGTGTGTGTGTGTGTGTGTGTGTGTGTGTGTATGTAAGGGTAGATAAATACTTCTGCCAAAAGGAAGGGTCAACCTTTGTCAATTCAGTGTTCAATTTAGTATTGTGGAACCTAAGTACTCTTAATTTGTAGAACCAGACAATAGTGATAAAGCCAAAATAATAATGAGTATAGACAGCAAGTAATTAAGGGAAATGTTAAATCAAGAGTAGGAGCTTGGAAAAGGAGATCCATGTAATTGCAACAAAATTTTCACTCAGAGATAAAATATAAATATGGGGGCCACAGTTATTTACTTTGCTCATCAACTTACTATATACAGCATATAAAATGTCTGTAAAATGTAACACTATATTTGTATGAGACATTTCAAAAAGTATTTCTGAAAGACTATACATTTTTAGTGCTGAGATAAGTAAAGTATTGTATATGAGTATCTATAAAATTGAACATGCTCATATTTCCGTTTTCTTCTGGGAAATTAGACCATGAATCATTGCCAAAATCTACCTGCCATTTATTTTTCATAGAATTATATTTAAACATTTTAAACCATATTCTTTTTATGTCATTATGGTTTCAATGATAATGGTAGCTATAGGCTCAAATATTTGGACATTTGGTCCCCAGCTGGTGAAACTCTTTGGGAAGGGTTAGGAGATCTGGTCTTATTAAAGGAGGTTACCCCTAGGGGTAGGATTTGAAGTCTCCAAAGCCCATGCCATTCCCAGTGTCTTCTCTCTCTTCTTTGTTGGGTCTCACAATGTAAGGTCTGTAAGCTGTCAGCTACTGATCTAGAACTATGCCTGCCTGATGGCTGTCATACACCATGACAAGATGGCAATAGATTCTAAACTTCTGAAACCTTATGTTCCAAACAATGCATTCTTTTCTAAGTTGCCAAACTCATGGTTTATAGCAATAAAAAAGTATCTGGGAAAATTAAATTCATGTATTTTCTGTGGCACTATTTATACTAAAGCAGAAGTTAGTAGTGTTTTTTTTAAACTGTAAGTATGTATGTATATATATATGAGCTTTTATGATATATACCCCAAGTGTGTTTATAAGTGTTCATACAATAGTTGCATGATTGGATAAAAGAGACTTCTTGCTCAATCCCTTATCCACTCTATTTTTTGAGGCAGAGTCACTTACTGAATTTAGAGGTAGCCATTATGGCTAAACTCGGATGGTCAGCTAGACCCTGTTGGTCAGCTTAGCACTACTCCATAACACTAGGTTGTAAACATACACAGTCATACCACTCTGTTTCCATGCTAGGGAGGGAATTCAGGTCCTTATGCTTTCATATTAGCTACTACATCATCCCTCCATTCCAGAGTTGTGTAGCTTAATGGAGATATTTTAGTCTAAAAGGCTGCAATATTAACTTCCCCATTTCTCAAAAAGTTTTTCAACTTCCAGTTGGGTACAACTTCTAGACACTTTTCCTAACTGTAAAGACAATCCAGAAGGCAGGAAAGCAGTGGCTTTGAAAAATGGAAGACACTTTATAAAAGCTCCAGTGTGTACATGAAAGCAACAAAGATGAGTTGGAACAATGCACCAGCAAACAGAACAGAAAAGAATTCACTGAGAAAAAATTGCAAACGAACCTGATGGTATAGAATGGTACTGGTATTCTCTGGGTTACAAGGGGTGTGTGTCCAATAATAGACTGAATATAATGTAAGAGAAAAATGAGTTGGTTTTACCTAGCTTAGGGAGCCTGATAGTTTTGCAGCCAAGTACACAGTGAAGCAGTTATTGTTTGGAGGTTATACAGCTAAGAGGAAGTTGTGATTTTGTGTTTTGAGGTAGCATCAGTCTGTATATGATTAGTCAAAGTAAGAGGCAACATTTCAGAATTTGAAATACCATTTCTATCAGATATCTCTAAGTTGTACACCAGGATAGCAGTGAAACTATAAATAGAATGACATTTAATAGAGATCCTTCATGTTTGTGGCTACATTTAGTTCGCGGTTCTCAGAAAGAGAAGAAAAGAAAAGTTCTTGTTGAATCCAACTGCAAGCAATGCACTAAGTAGTAGGATACTCACCTGTTAAAATGATTTGAACAATTATGCACTTACGACAAGCAAAAGAGGTTTTGTTAAAAGCTACTGTGTGTAATTAGAATGTCAAAATGTATTTGTCAAATATGACATTTCTTGGAATAAACATGATTTCATGAGGATTGCTAATGTAAGATCTTCTTTAAAATTATTTTTAGACTAGTTGCATGTAATTTGAATAAGTAAAATTTGTGAGGACAATTAGAATACTTCAACAAAAATTGTAATTTAATTTTATTTTTGAGACTTTGTACATCTAAAAGTGGATAGTCTTTGAAAAACTTGAGAATCAGCTAAAAATTCCTCTGTTATCTCAGAGCTTTGGTGCAGGGAAATTTTTTAAAAATTAAAATTTGCCTTTTTTTAGTTCTAAAATTTTCTTGTTTGTTTCATTATTAGACTACTTTTGATTTTTAAATTTCCTTTAATTCTACCCTTCCTTACATGAGTTGATTTATTCTGGAAGTGAAATTGTTTAGTTAATAGCATAGTTTATTTCCATAAAAATGCATTCATATAGAGAGACATGTTTATAGCTGCTTGAAGAATTTCAATTTAGATTAAAAGAAACATGCATTACACTGGCTTTATGTTATCTGAAAATGTAAAACAAAAAAATTGTTACAGTCATATACTTTGAAAATATTCCTTTAGCTATATGACATCATTTAATGGGTTTTGTTTATATTAAATTATGCTACACTATATGATTTCTACAAGATTTAAGTAAAAGAAATTTACATAATTTTGGTATTATCTTGTAGCTTACCAAGTGAAAGCCTCATTTGTTACATAATTAATTATTATTCTTTATACAACCTTTTAGGATTTATTGTTGGCAAAAGGACTTTTGTTTACCCTCATAATTTTAGTGTATCTTTCCCAGAATCCCCTTCAGGATCTAAGTGTATAGAATGGTTCATCATCTCAATGATGCTGAGAAAATAAAAAACAACAAGGAAATTTCATTTTTCTGGAGACTCACTTACCTATAATACACAGATTCTCAGTGTATTTTTATTTCACTTTTATTAATGGCACTAGGGAAAAAGAGGAAATATGCTTAACCAAAATAATGGAATAAATGTATGAGAGATTTACTATGTTTAATTTATGGTACATTTTAAAGGTAAGACAAATGGGCCCTCTTTTGAATGTTCCCAATTAAAAAGGGGAAATTGCAATCAGAGACCAAGATTCTAAAAGATGATATACACACTATGTACAAAAACTGATCATGAAATAATTCATAATGATCTTACTTGATAAGTACATGCTCAGTGTCAACTCATCTTTTTTGCTGACAATTTCCATATCACTAGTCCCAGATCATTTATTTTATTTTACTTATTTTTGTTAAAGAATTTTTTTTATTCATTTTAGATACCAACCACAGATCACCCTCTCTTCCCTCATCCCACTCCTCCACCCCCCCCCATCCTATCCCCTATTCCCTCCTCCAATAAGGGAAGGCCTCCCATGGGGAATCAACACAGCCTGGTCCATTTGGCAGAGGCAGGTCCAAGCACCTCCTTCTGCATCAAGGCTGTGCAAGCTGTCCCATTATTGGCAGTGGGCACTAAAAAGCCAGAACATGCACCAGGGATAAATTTTGATCCTACTGACAAGGGTCTGTTAAGCAGAACAAGCCACACAACTGTCTTGCTTATACAGAGGGCCTAGTGCAATTCCATGGAGGCTCCACAGCTGTCAGTCCAAAGTTCATGAGTTTCCACTAGTTTGAGTTGGTTGTCACTGTAGGTTTCCCCATCATAATCTTGAAGCCTCTTTCTTATAGAATCCCTTTTTCCTATCTGCAACTGGGCTCCAAGAGCTTGGCCTGGTGCATGGCTGTGGATTTCTGAATCTGCTTCCATTAGTAACTGGATGAAGGCTCTATGATGACAGAATATTCACTGATATGATTACTGGGGTAAGCCAGTTCAGGCCTCCCCTCCACTATTGAGTGTAGTCTAAGCTGGGGTCATCCTTGTGGATCCCTGGGAACTTGCCCATCACCCAGTTTCTAGCTATCCCCATAATGTCTTGCTCTATTATGGTATATATTTCATTGCTCTCCAACTCCATACCTTTACCAGCTCAACCATTCTGATCCCTTATGTTCTCTTATAACATCCCTTACCCTGGGACAGAGACAACAGCCACTTCATGAGACTCAGAGCAACCCCCAGCTCCTGTCCGCCCCAGAACTCCCATCTGGACCAGAGATGAGTGCCTGGGGATAAAGCCAGAGAGGCAACTGCCCCTGGGTCTGACCACTGGACACAGGCCATCGTGGGAGGCCTGACCAACTTGGCCCCAGTTTCCAGCCAATCAGCGGGCCCTGCGGGAAGGCTCCCCTTTTCCCAGACTGCAGGCAGACACTGCCATCTCCACATCCTGCCCCCAAGACCCATTTGCCCAAGGCTCCAGCCACTTCCTGAGACTCAGAGACCAACCCCCAGCTCCCATCTGGACCAGAGGTGAGTGCCTGGGGTTATAGTCAGAGAGGCAACTGCCCCTGGGTCCAATCACTGGACACAGGCCATCAGAGGAGGCCTGACCAACTTGGCCCGAGTTTCCAGCCAATCAGCGGGCCCTGTGGGAAGGCTCCCCTTTTCCAAGAATGCAGGCAGACACCCTGCCCCTACACCCATTTGCCAGAGACCCCAACCACTTCCCGAGACTCAGAGTCCAGACCCCAGCTCCTATCCAGCCAGCACTCTCATCTGGACCAGTGCTCCCATCTGACCCAGAGTTTCCATCTGGACCAGAGAGAGGCTCCCTAAATCTGTCAGCTCTGTCTGGACCAAGTACACTGATAAGACCAAAAACGAACCCAAGAGGAGACAGGCAGACATCAAGGCAGAAGTACACACAACAAAATAAAGAGCAATACAGCATCTTGGAGAACCTAGCACTTCTCCAAGAGCTAAACCTGAACATCACAGAATGGAAGAAGAAGAAAAAAAAAAACCTTATAAGTAACATCATGAAGAGGCTAGAGCCTTAAAGAGAAGAAATCAAAAATAAATTAGAGGAACAGACAAACAAACAATGGGAAGAATGCTATAAAAAAATTGAGGAAAGGACAATTAAAGCAGAAGAAAACAATAAGTCCTTGAAAGAAAATCATGAAAAAACAAGGGAGACAGCCCAAGACCTGAAGAGGGAAATAGAAAAAATGAAGAAGACACTAGCAGAAGAAATGCTGGAAATGGAAAATCTGAGTAAACAAACAGGAACTTCAAAGGCAAGTATAACCAACAGAATGCAAGAGTTGGAAGAGAGAATCTCTGGTGTTGAAGGTACAGCAGAAGAAATAGATTCATCAGTCAAAGAAAACACTAAAACCAACAAAGCCATGAACCAAAATATCCAAGAAATTTGAGACACCATGAAAAGACCAAACCTATGAATAATAGGGATAGAAGAAGGAGAAGAATACCAACTCAAAGGCACAGAAAATATACTTAACAAGATCATAGAAGAAAACTTTCCCAACTTAAAGAACAAAATGCCTATGAAGATACAAGAAGCCTATAGAACACCAAACAGACTAGACCACCCAAAAAAGTCCCCTCACCACATAATAATTAAACAACTAAACATACAGAATAAAGAAAGAATATTAAGTGCAGCAAAGGAAAAAAGCCAAGTGACTTATAAAGGCAAACCCATCAGAATAACACCTGATTTCTCAATGGAGACTTTGAAAGCCAGAAGGACCTGAACAGATAAAATGCAGACACTAAGAGATCATGGATGCCAGCCTACAGTAATAAACCCAGCAAAAGTTTCAATCATCATAGATGGAGTGAACAAGACCTTCCAAGACAAAACCAGATTTAAACAATACTTATCCACAAACCCAGCCCTACAGAAAGCACTAGAAGGAAAATTCCAACCTAAGGAAGGCAGACACACCCATGAAAACACAGGCAATAGATAACAACACAGCAGTAAACCCCAAAGAAGAGAAGTACACATACACTACCACCAAAAAATAAAAATAACAACAGGAACGAAGAATCACTGGTCATTAATATCCCTTAATATCAATGGATTTAATTCACCTATAAAAAGACGCAGAGTAACAGAATGGATATGAAAACAGGACCCATCTATCTGCTGCATACAAGAAACACACCTCAAATTCAAAAGCAGACACCTCCTAAGAATGAAAGCCTGGGGAAAGCCTTCCCAATCAAATGGTCTTAAGAAGCAAGCTGGTATGGCCATCCTAATATCCAGCTAAATAGACTTCAAACTAAAATCAATCAAAAGAGATGATTAAGGACATTACATAGTCATCACAGGAAAGATCCACCAAGATGAAGTCTCAAATCTGAACATTTATGCCCAAAACACAAGGGCACCCACATATGTAAAAGAAACATTACTAAAGCTTAAATCACATATAAAACCCCACACATTAATAGTAGGAGACTTCCACATCCCACTTTCACCTCTGGACAGATCGGCCAAATTGAAACTTAACAGAGACATAATGGACTTAACTGATGTTATGGCTCAAATGGACTTAGTCGATATCTAAGAACATTCCACCCAAACAAAAAAGAATACACCTTCTTCTCAGCACCCCATGGAACCTTCTCTAAAATCAACCACATACTTGGCCACAAAGCAAATCTCAACAGATACAAAACAATTGGAATAACCTCCTGTGTTCTATCAGACCACTCATGGAAACTGAATAATGCTCAACTGAATTACCAATGGGTTAAGGAAGAAATAAAGAAAGAAATAAAAGACTTGCTAGAGATCAATGAAAATGAATACAGCACATACCCAAACGTTTGGGATACTATGAAAGCAGTGCTAAGAGGGAAATTCATAGCACTGAATGCCCACATAAAGAAGCTGGAGAAATCTCATGCTAGTGACTTGACAGCACACCTGAAAGCCCTTGAACAGGAAGAAGCAAAGTCTCCCAGGAGGAACATCAAATTGAGAGCTGAAATCAATAAAATAGTAATAAAGAGAACAATACAAAGGAGTAATGAAACGAAGAGTTGGTTCTTTGAGAAGATCAACAAGATAGACAAGCCCTTATCCAAACTAACCAAAAGACAGAGAGAGAGCATCCAAATTAACAAAATCAGAAATGAAAAGGGGGACATAACAACAGACAATGTGGAAATGCAGAGAATCATCAGGCCATACTTCAAAAACCTCTACTCCATGAAACTGGAAAATCTAAAGAAATGGATAATTATCTGGATAGGTACCACACACCTAAGTTAAATCAAGACCAGATAAACCATTTAAATAGTCCAATAACCCCTAAGGAAATAGAATCAGTCATTAAAAGTCTCCCAAACAAAAACAAAAACAAAAAAAGAAGCCCTGGAACAGATGGTTTCACTGCATAATTGTACCAGATATTCAAAGAAGACTTAATACGAATACTCTTTAAATTGTTCCACACAATAGAAGCAGAAGGTATATTACCAAACTCCTTCTATGAGGCTACAATTACCCTGATTCCTAAACCAAACAAAGATGAAACAAAGAAAGAGAACTAAAGACCGACCTCCCTCATGAACACTGATGCAAAAATACTCAATAAAATTCTGGCAAACAGACTCCGCGAACACATCAAAACAATTATCCATCATGATCAAGTAGGCTTCATCCCAGGGATGCAAGGGTGGTTCAACATATGAAAGTCCATCAATGTAATACACCATATAAACAAACTGAAAGAAAAAAAAAAAAACTACATGATCATCTCACTACATGCAGAAATGGCATTTGACAAAATCTAACACCCCTCCATGATAAAGGTCTTGGAGTGATCAGGAATACAGAGAACATACCTAAACATAATAAAGGCAATCTATAGCAAGCCAACATCAAATTAAATGGAGAGAAATTCAAAGCAATAGAACTAAAATCTGGAACAAGGCAAGGCTGTCTGCTCTCCCCATACTTATTCAACACAGTACTTGAAGTTCTAGCCAGAGCTATAAGACAACATAAAGAGATTAAGGGGATAAAAATTGGAAAGGAAGACATCAAGGTCTCCCTATTTGCAGATGGCATGTTAGTATACATGAGTGACCCCAAAAATTCAACCAAGGAACTGATACAGCTAATAAAAACTTTCAGCAACATAGCAGGATACAAGATCAACTCAAAAAATTCAGTAGCCCTCCTATATACAATAGACAATCAGGCTGAGAAGGAAATCAGAGATACATCACCCTTTACAATAACCTCAAATGATATAAAATACCTTTGGGTTACTCTAACTACACATGTGAAGGACCTTTATGACAAGAACTTTAAGTCCCTGAAAAAAGAAATTGAAGAAGATGTCACAAAATGGAAAGAGCTCCCATGCTCATGGATAGGCAGGATTAACATAGTAAAAATGGCGATGTTACCAAAAGCAATCTACAGATTCAATGCAGTCCCCATCAAATTACCAACACAATTCTTCACAGATCTTGAAAGAATAATACTCAACTTCATATGGAAAAACAAAAAACCCAGGATAGGCAAAAGAATCCTGTACAATAAAACAACCTCTGGAGGCATCACAATCCCTGACCTCAAGCTCTACTATACAGCTGCCGTAATAAAAACAGCTTGGTACTGGCATAAAAACTGACATGTGGACCAATGGAATCTAATTGAAGACCCTGACATTAACCCACACACCTATGAACATATAATTTTGACAAAGAAGCCAAAAATGTACAATGGGGAAAAAAGCATCTTCAACAAATGGTGCTGGCATAACTGTATGTCAATGTGTAGAAGGCTGCAAATAGATCCATATCTGTCATGGTGCACAAAAAAAAGTCCAAGTGGATCAAAGACCTCAACATAAATCCAGTTACTCTGAACCTGATAGAAGACAAAGTAGGAAGTAGTCTGGAACAAATTGGCACCAGAGATCACTTTCTAAATATAACACCAGTAGCACAGACACTGAGAGAAACAATCAATCAATGGGACCTGTTGAAAATGAGAAGCTTTTGTAGAGCAAAGGACATGGTCAAAAAGACAAAGCGACAGCCTACAGAATGGGAAAAGGTCTTCACCAACCCCACATCGGACAGAGGGCTGATATGCAGAGTATATAAAGAACTCAAGAAATTAGACATCAAAATGCCCAACAGTCCAATTAAGAAATGGGCTATAGAACTGAACAGAGAATTTTCCACAGAGGAAGTTCAAATGGCTGAAAGACATTTAAGGAATTGCTCCACATCCCTAATTATCTGGGAAATGCAAATCAAAACGACTCTGAGATACCACCTTACACCTGTCAGAGTGACTAAAATCAACAACACAGAAGACAGCTTAAGCTGGAGAATATGTGGAGCAAGGGGAACTCTCCTCCACTGCTGGTGGGAATGCAAGCTTGTACAGCCACTTTGGAAATCAATATGGTGCTTCCTTAGAAAATTGGGAATCCATCTCCCCCAAGACCCAGCTGTAGCACTCTTGGGCATATACCCAAGGAATGCTCAATCATACCACAAGGGCATTTGCTCAGCTATGTTCATATCAGCTTTGTTTTTAATAGCCAGAACCTGGAAACAACCTAGATGCCCTTCAACTGAAGAATGGATAAAGAAATTATGGTACATATACACAATGGAGTACTACTCAGCAGAGAAAAACAATGACATCATGAGGTTTGCAGGCAAATGCATGGATCTAGACAAAATTATCCTGAGTGAGGTAACCCAGATACAGAAGGACAAACATGATATGTACTCACTCATAGGAACATACTAGATGTAAAACAAAGATGACTAGACTGCTACACAACTCCAGGGAGGCTACCTAGAAAACAGGACCCTAGGAAAGACCCAGGGATCACCCCATGACAGAGAAATGGATGAGATCTACATGAACAAACTGGACAACAGTGGGAGTAATGAAGGCCAAGATTCGTGGGAAAGAAAGCTTAGGGGAGCAGGAGATCCCATCTGGATCAAGAACAGAAAGGGAGAACAAGGAATAACAGACCATGACAAATGAAGAACACATGAGAACAGGAATAGACAGAGTGCTCGAGAGGTCTCCAGAAATCCACAATGATATATCCTCTGTAGAATGCTGGCAATGGTCAAGAGGAAGCCTGATCTGACCTAGTCTGGTGATCAGATGACTAAACACCCTAACAGTCATGCTGGAACTCTCATCCAATAACTGATGGAAGTGGATGCAGAGATCCTCAGCCAGGCCCCAGGTGGAGCTCCAGGTGTCCAACTGTCGAGAAAGAGGAGGGACTGCAAGAGCGTGAATTGATGAATCCAAGATTGCAAAAAGCACAGGGACAAATAGCCAATTGAATGGAAGCACATGAATTATGAACCAAAGGCTGTGGAGCCCCCAGCTGGATCAGACCCTCTGGATAAGTGAGACCATTGAATAGCTTGATCTGTTTGGGAGGCACCCAATCTGTGGGACCAGGACCTGTCCTTAGTGCATGAGCTGGCTGTTTGGAACCTTGGGCTTACACAGGGAAACATGCTTAGCCTGGAAGGAGGTGACAGGACCTTTCTGTACTGAATCCACCAGGTTTAAATGAATCCCCAGTGGTTTCTTGGTCCTGGAGGACACGGGATTGGAGGGGAGGGGCTGGGGGGAATGTGGGGCTGGGGATCAGAGCGGGGAGGTCAGGGGAACCCATGGCTGATGTATAAAATTAAAACACATAATAATAATAAAATAAAAAATAAATTAAAATAAAAACATCTCCTACCCTGCATTGCCTCCTCTCATCTACTTTCCCTTCCCAGGGCCATCTATGCACCCCTCTTAGTGTCCTCCTTCTTAGCTAGCTTCTCTGGTGTTGTGGGTTGTAGTGTGGATATCCTTTGTTTTACATCCAGTCTCCACTTATTAGTGAGTACATACCATGTTTGTCCTTCTGAGTCTGGATTACCTCACCCAGGATATTTTCTAGTTCCATCCATTTGCCTACAAATTTCATAATGTCATTGTTTTTTACTTCCAAGAAGTACACCATTGTGTATATGTACCACATGTTCTTTATTCATTCTTCACTTAAAGGGCATTTAGGTTGTTTTCAGTATGTGGCTATTTTAAATAATGCTTCTATGAACATAGTTGAGCATGTGTCCCAGTGATATGATTGATCATTCCTTGGGTATGTGCCCAAGAGTGGTGAAGCTGGGTCATCAGGAAGATCAATTCCCAATTTTCTGAGAAACCACCATACTGATTTGCAAAGTGGCTGTACAAGTATGTACTCCCACCAACAGTAGAGGAGTATTCCCCTTGCTCCACATCCTCTCCAACATAAACTGTCCTTAGTGTTTTCGATCTTAGCCATTCTGACAGGTGTAAGACGGTATTTCAGAGTCATTTGACTTACATTTCCCTGATAACTAAGGATGTTGAGCAATTCCTTAAAGGTCTTTCAGCCATTTGAGATTCTTCTGTTGAGAATTCCCTGTTTAGCTCTATAGCCCTTTAAAAAAAAAATTGGACTGTTAGGTATTTTGATATCTAGTTTCTTGAATTCCTTATATATTTGGGAGATCACCAATCTGTCAAGTGTGGTGTTGGTGAAGATCTTTTCCCGTGCTATGGGCTGTTGTTTTGTCTTATTTACCATGTCCTTTGCCTTACAGAAGCTTCTCATTTTAAGGAGTTCCCAATTGTTAATTGTTGCTCTCATTGTCTGTGCTACTGGTGTTATTTAGTAAGTACCCTCCTGTGCCAATGTGTTCATTACTACTTCCTACTTTCTCTTCTATCAGATTCAGTGTAATTCGATTTATGTTGAGGTCTTTGATCTACTTGGACTTAGATTTTGTGCATGTTGATAGATATGGATCTATTTGCAACCTTCTTCATGTTGACATCCAGTTATGCCAGCACCATTTATTGAAGGTGCTTTCTTTTTTCCATTGTACTGTTTTGGCTTCTTTGTCAAAAATCAGGTGTTCATAGATATGTGGATTAAGGTCAGTGTCTTCACTTCAATTCCATTGATTCACATGTCAGTTTTTATGCCAATACCAAGCTGCTTTTATTACTGTAGCTCTACAGTAGGGCTTGAAGTTAGGGATTGTGATACCTCCAGAGGTTGTTTTATTGTCAAGGATTCTTTTGGTTTTTGTTTTTCTATATGAAGTTGAGTATTGTTCTTTCCAGGTCTGTGAAGAATTGTGTTGTGATTTTGATGGGTATTTCACTGAATCTGTGGATTGCTTTTGATAAGATTTCCATTTTTACTGTGTTAATCCTACCTATCCATGAGCATGGGAGATCTTTCCATTTTCTGTTATTTTCTTCAATTTTTTTCTTTGGAGATTTAAAGTTCTTGTCACACAGGTCTTTCATTTGCTTAGTTAGAATTGCCCCCAAGGTATTTTATATTATTTGTTGGTATTGTAAATGGTGATATTCCCCTGACTTCTTTCTCAGCCTGATTATCTTTTCATTTGTATATAGGAGGGCTACTGATTTTTTTTTTTTTTTTTTTTAGTTAATCTTGTATCCCGCCACATTAATGAAGGTGTTTATTGGCTGTAAGAGTACTCTGGTAGAATTTTGGGGGTCACTTATGTATACTATCATATCATCTGCAAATAATGAAAGTTTGACTTTTTCCTTTCTGGTTTGTATCCCCTTGGTCCCCTTTTGTTGTCTTATTAGTCTAGCTAGAACTTCAAGTATTATATTGAATAGATACGGGGGAAGTGGCAGCCTTTTCTTGTTCCTGATTTTATTCGAATAACTTTGAGTTTCTCTCCATTTAATTTGATTTGCCTGTTAGCTTGCTGTAAATTGCTTTTATTATGCTTAGATATGTTCCTTGTGTTCCTGAACTCTCCAAGACCTTTATCAAAAAGGGGTGCTGTTTTTTGTCAAAGTCCTTTACAGTATCTAATAGGATGATCTTTTTTTTTTTCAGTTTGTTTACATGGTGTATCACGTTGACAGATTTTCATATGTTGAACCATCCTTGCATCTCTGGGATGAAGTCTACTTGGTCATGGTGGATAATTTTTTTGATATATTCTTGGATTCAGTTTGTCAGTATTTTATTGAGTATTTTTGCATCTATGTTAATTATGGAGATTTTTCTGTAATTCTCTGTCTTTGTTGCATCTTTATGTGGTTTGGGTATCAGGGTAACTGTAGCCTCATAAAAAGAGTTTGGTAATGGTCCTTCTGTTTCTATTGTGTAGAACAATTTGAAGAGTATTGATATTAGCTCTTCTTTGAAGTTCTGATAGCATTCTGCAATGAAACCATTTGGCCCTGGGCTTTTTTTTTTTTTTTTGAGACTTTTAATGACTGTTTCTATTTCCTTAGGGGTTATAAATCTATTTAAATTATATACATAATCTTGATTATTTTTGGTATATGTTACCTACCCAGAAAATTGCCCATTTCTTTGAGATTTTCCAGTTTGTGGAGTATTGATTTTTGTGAAGTATGACCTGATGATTCTCATTGTCATTTGTTCTGTCTCCCTTTTTGTTAATTTTGATAATTTGGAAGTTTTCTCTGCCTTTTGATTAGATTGGATAAGGCTTCTCAATCTTGATGATTTTTTCTCTAAGAACCAAGTCTTTGTTTCACTGATTCTTTGTACTGTTCTCTTTACTTCTATTTTATTGATTTCAGCCCACAATTTGATTATTTTTTGGCATCTATTCCTTCTGGGCAAGTTTGTTTCTTTTTTTCTAGAGCTTTTAGATGTGCTGTTAAGTCCCTAGTGTGAGAGTTCTCCTACTTCTTTATGTGGGAATTTAGTGCTATGAATTTTCTTCTTAGAATTGTTTTCATAATGTCCCATTAGCTGTATGTTGTACTTTCATTTTGATTAAATTTTAGGAAGTCTTTAATTTCTTTATTTTTTTTTCCTGGCCCATTGGTGATTTAGTTGAGCATTGTTCAGTTTCCATGAGATTGTAGGCTTTCCATAAATTTTGCTGTTGAAATCTAACTTTAATACATGGTGGTCCAATAAAATACAGGAGGTTATTCAAATTTTTTTGTATATGTTGAGATTTGCTTTGTGACCAAGTATGTGGTTGATTTTAGAGAAGGTTCCATGGGGTGCTGATAAGGTAAATTTGTGTGTGTGTGTGTGTGTGTGTGTGTGTGTGTGTGTGTGTGTAATGGTGTGACGTTCTGTAGATATTTATGAAGTCCATTTGAGTTGTAACTTCTGCTATAACCTTTATTTCTCTGTTAAGTTTCTGTCTGGCAGATGTGTCTATTGGTGAGAGTGGAGGGTTGAAGTCTTCCACTATTGGTGTGTGGGTTTGATGTGTGATGTAAGCTTTAGTAATGTTTCTTTTACATATGTGCATTGATATTAAGGGATATTAATGGCCAGTGATTATTAATTCCTATTATATTTTGGTGGTACTGTGTGTGGGGTTATCTGACTTTTTTGGGTTTGAGTTTTCTTTCTAGTGCTTTCTGTAGGGCTGGATTTGTGGATAGGTATTATTTAAGTCTGGTTTTATCCAGGAATGTCTTGTTCATTCCATCTTGTTCACACAATCTAGTGACTGAAAGTTTTGCAGCATATAGTAGTCTGGGCTGGCATCCATGGTCTCTTCATGTCTACATTATATCTGTCCAGGACCTTCTGGCTTTCAGCATCTCCTTTGAGAAGTCAGGTGTTATTCTGATGTGTCTGCCTTTATAAGTCACTTGGCCTTTTTCCTTCCCTATTCTTAATATTCTTTCTTTATTCTGTATGTTTAGTGGTGTAATTATTATGTGACAATGGGACTTTCCTGGGGGGGGGGGTCTAGTCTATTTGGCATTCTATAAGCTTCCTTTATCTTCACAGGTATTTCCTTCTTTAAGTTGCAAAAGTTTTCTTCTGTGATTTTGTTGAATATATTTTCTGTGGCTTTGAGTTGGTATTCCTCTCCTTTTATCACTATTATTCTTAG
Organism: Onychomys torridus; assembly: GCF_903995425.1. Lineage (NCBI taxonomy): Eukaryota > Metazoa > Chordata > Mammalia > Rodentia > Cricetidae > Onychomys > Onychomys torridus. The sequence goes on along the minus strand of NC_050452.1, from coordinate 52,322,356 downwards.
GTTTGGCCTTTGCATGGTGTCTCAGGTTTCCTGGACATTTTGTGTTATGACTTTTTTGGATTTAGTGTTTTCTTTGACTGACGAATCTATTTCCTCTATTATGTCCTCCAAGCCAGAGATTCTCTCTTCCATCTTTTGTTTCCAGGTTTTGCTTACATCTGTAATTACTGTTCATTGACTAAGATTTTTCTGTTTCCAGCATTCCCTCAGTTTGTGTCTTCTTCATTGCTTCTATATCAGTTTTCAGGTCTTGAACTGTTTCCTTCACCTGTTTAATTGCTTTTTCTTTTTTCTTGGTTTTCTTGGCTTTCTTTAAGGGATTTACTGATTTATTCCAATTTTTGTTTCTCTTGTTCTCAATTTCTTTATGGGAATTTCTCATTTACCCTTTAAAGGCCTCTATCATCTTCATAAAGTTATTTTTAAGGTCGCTTTCCTTCTGCTTCTTCAGCATTGTGATGTTCTGGTCTTGCTGTTGTAGAATCCCTAGGTTTTGATGGTGCCATATTGCTTTTTGTTGTTATATTATTTTTACACTGGCATCTACCCATCTCTTCCTCCAATAGGTTCAAAAGGTGCCTGTTTCTGATCCAAATGCTGTTGGTCCAATCTGTGTATTAGGGTGCCACTCTTGGTTCACTCTTAGCCTAATTGAAGCTGGGAGATTCCTTGTTTCAGGGAGCTGCTCTTGGTCCAATCAGAGATGGCAGATTTTTTGTCTCAGGAAGCTGCTGAGGTAACAGTGGGATGAGAGGGTTTGGGGTAGGGTATGAATCTTGTAGATTGCAGGGTCTGATGGGAGGGTGGGAGTGGGCATTCTTCCATGCTGGCCAGCAACTGGAAAGTGATTGGTGGGATTTTCTGAGCACATGTTGTGCAGGGCACCAGTTAGTACTGAGAGCCTTGGTCCTATAGGCAGGATCTCTGGGTGGGAGAAGAGTCATTCACCTCTTGGTTCAATCAGAGGTGGCAGATTCTGTTTCTCAGGAAGCTGTTGAGGTCACAGGGGGATGTTTGGGTTTGGGGTAGGGAGTTGGGTAGGGATTGGGGTAGGGAGTGGGTCTTATAGATTGCAGGGTCCAATGAGAGGTTTGGTGGGAAAGCCTGTCAGTAGGAGTTTTCCCTGCTAGCTAGCATCTTGGGCAGTGATGAGTGGGGATTCCCAAGCACAGGTTGTACCCCAGTACCTAGGTTCTAGAGCCCCAGAACATTTATAATCACATGTGTTCATCAAAAATATCACTATTTCAGGAAAGCATGTTTTAGGGTTTTTGTTTGTTTGTTTGTTTGGTTGGTTGGTTGGTTTCTCTTTTTTCCCCAATCTATTACACTCAGCTAGATAAAGTCCTCTGATTATAGTCACTAAGCTCTTCTTTTTCATCAAATTGGTCCTGAATAATAATTTACATCCACCTCAATTCAAGAATGTAAGTGCTGTTGAGTCAGGTACCACTGAATTCTATTTACTTTTAATCTTAGAATGAAAGAGTGCTAGAAGCATTGCAAATCTTCAGTAAACTTGAGTTAAATGATGACTGAATGGACAAATAATGAATGACTAATACTGCATATAGCAAAGTAGAAGAACATAATTGCCCTGTTTTTTGAAATGATATAGTCTTAATTTTGCAGGGTAAGAAACACAGACCCATGTGAGTTATTGAATGTGAAACATTGCTAGTGTGACTAAAGAACTGAAACTTGAATTCTATTTAATTTTAACAGATTTAAATTGGATTTTGAATAGATGATGTAACTAGTTGCTAACATGTCAATTAAGTAAATAGAATACATGATACATTTGGGAAATCCACTATTTTCAATCTGGACATCATTTATGAAAAAGAAAAACCAGTAACATTTTTTGACTAGAAATGAGAAGAACACAGAACCCAAAACACAAATTACTTTGTTTGTTCCCAACATAGTAAATTATTAGTAATTACTATTTGTTAAACAAGAGATTCAACATTTGCAAAATTTGAGATGAAGCTGTTTCTTTTAGTATTCCCTTTCCTCAGAGACACATAGAAATACTAGAACATACAATAAAGATTGTTATTTAAGCAATTCACCTTGATCAGTTTCATGGAAAATTATGGAGTCATTATGATAAGAGTATCTAAGCCCATTGTGGATTCTATAGTTAAACTTTCTGTGTCATCTTGAATCCTCACATATGTTATATAGACTACATGTTTTAGTAACTCTTGTCCTGATTGATGACTGTCTCCTGACAAATTATTGCATTTATTTTTCCACTTCTATTTCAGTTCTTCAGCTATACTAATTTTAAAAAATGTGTGTCTGTTACTCACAAATATATACTTGCACCACTTAGGTATGATAGAGTATCAAGCTTTAACAATGTATAACAGGTAGATGCAGCCAATGCATACTTGTAACTCTGAAAATAGCAAAAGCAACTTGTGTACATTCATATAATTATAAATGAATTTATGTAAGTTTGAAAATTTCCTATATTTTAACTGTATCATAGTTCTTACAAAAAACATATTTAATAACGATGTTTCTCTCAAGCAACACAAACACTCTTTGGTTCCCTGAATGTTTGGTCCCATTCAGTTCCCCAAGAGTCAATTCCTTTAGCCTTCAAACTGTGATACAGATCTTTCCATTGTGGAAAGATAGATGTAAAGAAAGAGGATTAAGTGTAAGAAGACCCAAATAATGAAGAATGGTCCCAAAGTGAGTGAGACAAGGCCAATGGACAGGGATACTTGTCTTTATCTTTTGAGAATCCAAGTAGTTCACATTGACCTGAAGTCATATGCTATTTCCTTAGTCTCCAGAGTGCTTGTGTTATAAGTATGTACTATGGCAGCCACATTCAATAGACATATATTGAAAAGATTTAGCAAGAGTAACTTTTGGAGAAAATCATCTCTCTGAGTACATCTACATGATCACCACAGTATTTTAATTTGAATTTGGACTCATCATTGAGTAAAGAAACTTTAGAGTTTTAAATTCCATATTGCTACACTACACACAATGGTTACAATACCATTGAATTATACATGTGATACTATTTATCTCAGTCAATTACTTAAGGCACTCCATTAACTTCCTTTTCTGAATGATGACCTTCCCCTTTGAATGCTTGTTATGTGTCCCATTTACATAATCATCCACATTTATGCAGATACTAGCTATTTCATTTTTGCAAACTCAGTTTGAAATTCTGTCTTAACAACACTATGCATTTCTTTTTTTAAATTGTTTTATTTTTACAAATAACAATAATTGCATAACTTCTTTTTTCCCTTCCATCTTACCAAAGCCTCCCATACATATTTCCTTGTTCTTTTTCAAATTCATGGCTTCTTTTTTTTCATTAATTGTTACACACACACACACACACACACACACACACACACACACGCACACACACACACACAGACATGTATTCCTCAATCTATCAATGCAGCCTGTTCCATCTGTCTAGTATTACTTTATATGTATTTGGTCAGAGACGACCATTTGGCATTGTCGATTGGTGTGTTCTTCCCGAGAGAAGACTACTTCTGTCTCTCTCATCATTCTCTAGTTGCCTGTAGTTTTGTGTGCACAGTTGACACCCCGTGTACTTTCCATACTCTACTTTAGCCACTCTCTTATTGTTCCCTTTATTCAGTTACTGTTTAGGCCATCATGTTGGTGAGACTTAATAGGTTAGCTTCCGGCATTACTAGGAAATTTATTTTAGAAATAGACAGAGACTATTACAGAAAATCACAACCAATCAACATGGAGAGTTATAGAGCCCATTCCCAAAGGAAAAATCTGCAAAGCAATTCCTGCCCCTAAGCCTTGGGGAACATTTCAGAAGAGAGGATAGAAATATTATAAGATCCAGAGGATCACTGACCAATGGGAGCTGTGTCTACTATGTCTTTCTTACATGAATTGACCTCAAGAGTATCAAGAACTCCACTTTCCATTTTTATGCCAGTAAACTTCAAATTTATCTCTGCCATCTATCTTTTCAACTTTCTACATTTATATTCCCAAATTCTTTGACATCTCTTTGATGTTAGGACATAATTTTAAGCCATCAAAATGATACCAAACAAGACTTACAACACCCCAGCAGAAGAAGCTGTACTTTGCAGAACAATTGTAGCAGCAAAAGATACCACTATCCTTCAGAGAACATAGTCAATGCAACCCATGTTATTCTTGTTACAAATCATCCTTCTCATGTATGTCTATGCATTAATCACTTAGTTGATTAATTTCCAGCTCTCATCATTACAAAAATGCAGACACTTCGATAAAGCATCCATGTATTTCCTTTGTATCTGACAATTATTTCCATAATATAATAAGCTATCAGAGTCTTGTAATAAATATCAGTATTAACAGTCACAAAGCCATACTAAGAATAGTGTTATGGGTGAATGAATATGGCCCCATAGGCTTATAGATTTGAATGCTTGGTCACGGGGGAATGACACTATTTGAAAGGGTTAGGATGCCTGGCCTTGTTGGAGTAGGTGGGATCTTGTTAGAGAAAGTGACTCACTGGACATGGGCTTTGAGGTTTTCAAAAGTCCAAGTCAAGCCCAGTGACTGTCTCTTATTGCTGCCCATGGATCTCAATGTAGAAATCTCAGCTACTTCTTCAGTACTATGTCTGCCTACATGCCATGTGCTTCACACCATGATAATAATAGACTAACTTCTCAAACTGTAAACAAGCCACAATTAAATATTTCCTTTTATAGGAGCTGTCATGGTCATGATGTCTCGTCATAGTAATAGAGTACTGACTAAGGAAAAAAGTATGGAAATATGACTGATAAACCAATTAATCTATTTATAATATAAAAGTTCAAGTCTTTACAAGGTTTCAGAATTTTAGGTGGTTTCCTTTTGTAAATGATAATTATAGTTATGATCAATTTCATACAAAAAATAAAAGGTTTACATTTTATAGACAAGTGCAATGTAAGCATTAATGTGTGTATGTATGTATGTATGAATGCATTCACATACAAGAAGGGGTATCTATTTGATGTTTTGACTGGACTTGGTGAGTTTACTTCTTGAACTTTAGTAATTATATTAAATATTTCTCTTAATTTTAATAACAAAATATATCTAAGAGATCTAGGCTGAGTATAAATTGACTAGGATTAGAATCTTCACAGTCACACTGTGACATAGTTTTATTGAACTCTGAGCTAGCACTATTCTTAGATGAAACACTTTTATTTAGTGATCTCCTTCACTAGGTCATTACCTACAACTCTACTGTATGGCCCCAGCTTAGCACCCAGGTCACTCCATTATGTGTGACTTATCTTTGCATTGTGGATGAAAAAGATGTCTGATCTGTTATTTGGAGATGGGAAAAAAATCTCAAGTTGTTTGAACCTGTAAATAGGTCAATGTTTTCTTTAAACCTACAGAAGCCATATGCTACAGCAATGTGATGAGGGATATTCCCAAAATAGTGTTCCCTGTTTCTTTCCAAATACTTCTCTTTATCACTTTGTAATTGAGTTGGGGAAACTCATAAGCAAGAACAAATATGACCTAGTCTTGTTTTCTGTATGCCACATGTGTAAATGGAACATTAATTTTCACATGGCACCGAGTATTTGACAATATATATCTTCAGGATTATTTAAAGTTTTCAAGGCTACTATATTCCTGAGATAGAAACTTTGTAACCACCATATGACACCAATATAACTCGATGAAAAATATCATATTCATTCTAAAGAGGTAGTTGGCATCATTTTGACAATAACAGGTTGTTTGCCTGAATTCAACTTTATTTTACTGATCTAAGCATGACAGGTTCCTGTGTGTTCAGATGGCCTGCAATACATAATTAGAGAGAAGATTTTATGACAACCAGAAACTTACTTAAATGTGTTTCTATTTTATATCATGAATTTAAAAATTGCTTCAGCATAAGATCTTTATACAGATCACCCTAGTTCACCCCTTCTTGGCAAAAATATTTGGCCAGGGTCAATAGTGATCACTTTGATAATGCCAAAGTGATCAAGACTCAATCTTATCTGACTAACCTGTATCACATGATAAAGTGTGATTTTTCTAATTGAAATCGACTCAAGATTCTTTTCCCCCAACCCTTCCTCTCTCTGGTTTTTGAGACAAGGCTCCTCTGTGTAACAGCCCTGACTCCCTGGCTGTCCCAGAACTTGCTTTGTAGACTAAGCTGGCCTCAAAGTCACAGAGATATGCATGCCTCTGCTTCTCAAGTGCTGAGACTAAATGTGTGCACTACTAAGGGCATATGCTGTCATTCCTGGCTAAACTTTGGTTTCTGTAACAGTAACAATACCTTCTTGAGTCTTTTGTGATGCTTCTGGCTATGTGTAAACTTACAATTCTTTTTTTTTGCCTTTGTTTTTTCCACATGTTTCAGCCATCTGTGGTGCCTCCCAGCCTCCTTCCATATGTTCTGTATAATAAATCAAATCTAACACAAAATAGATTCATGATATATCATTCAGAATACTATATTATAAGTGATAACACAGAGAAACTACCAAAGTAAACTGTTCCATGAGAAGAAAGATTTATTAGGGATCAAATTGCCAAAACCAATTGGGGAGGGGGGGGGGGGACAGGCAGGAGCAGGGGACAAATGTCAGAAAAGCAGGCTAATTTTATATGACACTTGGGAGGTGGGGATATGAGCAAGTTGTCCTATATAGATCTGATAGTAACTGCCTTTGCCAGAGGTAATTGACCTTAGGAGGAAGGTTAAGGAAGATATTTGGAGGACTATGGAGGTTACTGATAAACAGAACCTTCCATAAGAGATTTACTTTTCTAGTAAACAGAAACCTTTAAATTTTTTTACCCAATAACAGTCCTTCTGTTTATCTAGCCCAAGTACTTCTGTCTAGCACAGTGTCACCCACACTGCAATTTTGGGCATGACAACTATGTTTCTCCTATTTTCCTCTAAAAATATATTTTATTGAAATACTATACATACATAAATACAAACACATGCAACACAGAGAGGTTACATATCTTATGTATAAAGACTGTTTAGTTTTATTTAAGGCTGAACCAAATGTAAATCACCTCAAGGTTAAGAAATATGTTTCCATGTTCTTGTGCAAAGGTTTTTGCCTGGTATTATTGTGTGCTGTGTTCAGTTGATGTCCCTGATAAGCCTACTTTTTTTGCAGGGTGGGGTGAGAAAGTGAGAGGTAGATCTGAGGAAAAGGGGAGGTGCTGGTGGGGTACTAGAAGAAATGGATTTCAGCTCTCAATTTGACAATTTCCTGGCATCTGTTCCTCCTGGAAGACTTTGCTTCTTCCTGTTCAAAGGCTTTCAGGTGTGCTGTCAAGTCACTAGCATGAGATTTCTCCAGCTTATTTATGTGGGCATTCAGTGCTATGAATTTCCCTCTTAGCACTGCTTTCATAGTGTCCCATAAATTTGGGTATGTGGTATATTCATTTTCATTGATCTCTAGGAAGTCTTTAATTTCTTTCTTTCTTTCTTCTTTAACCCATTGGTGATTCAGTTGAGCATTATTCAGTTTCCATGACATTGTAGGATTTCTGTAGTTTTTTCTGTTGTTGAAATCTAACTTTAAACCATGGTGGTCCAACAGAACACAGGAGGTTATTACAATTGCTGTGTATCTGCTGAGATTTGTTTTGTGGCCAAGTATGTGGTCGATTTTAGAGAAGGTTCCATGGTTGCTGAGAAGAAACTATATTCTTTTTTGTTTGGATGGAATATTCTGTAGATATCGATTAAGTCCATTTGAGCCATAACATCAGTTAAGTCCATTATGTCTCTGTTAAGTTTCAATTTGGCTGATCTGTCCAGAGGTGAAAGTGGGATGTTGAAGTCTCCCACTATTAATGTGTGGGGTTTTATATGTGATTTAAGCTTTAGTAATGTTTCTTTTACATATGTGGGTGCCCTTGTGTTTGGGGTGTAAATGTTCAAAATTGAGACTTCACCTTGGTGGATCTTTCCTGCAATGAGTATGTAATGTCCTTCATCATCTCTTTTGATTGATTTTAGTTTGAAGTCTATTTTGCTGGATATTAAGATGGCTACACTAGCTTGTTTCTTAAGACCATTTGAGTGGAAAGTGTTTACCCAGCCTTTTATTCTTAAGAGGTGTCTGTCTTCGAATTTGAGGTGTGTTTCTTGTATGCAGCAGAAAGATGGGTCCTGTTTTCATATCCATTCTGCTAGTCTGTGTCTTTTTATAGGTGAATTAAGTCCATTCCTGTTATTTTTATTTTTTGGTGGTAGTGTGTGTGTACTTCTCTTCTTTGGGGTTCACTGCTGTGGTGTTATCTATTGCCTGTGTTTTCATGGATGTATCTGCCTTCCTTAAGTTGGAATTCTCCTTCTAGTGCTTTCTGTAGGGCTGGGTTTGTGGATAAGTATTGTTTCAATCTGGTTTTGTCTTGGAAGGTCTTGTTCACTACATCTATGATGATTGAGAGTTTTGCTGGGTATATTAGTCTAGGCTGGCATCCATGATCTCTTAGTGTCTGCATTATATCTGTCCAGGTCCTTCTGGTGTAGTTGGAGTTTTCCTGCCTGGCCCAGTCAGGACAAATCTCTCTTACCCGCCAGTCCCATAGTCGCTCAGACCCAACCAAGAAAGCATACAGAAACTTATATTGTTTATAAACTGTATGGCCGTGGCAGGCTGCTTGTTATCTACTTCTTCTATCTTAAATTAACCCATTTCTGTTAATCTATACTTTGACACATAGCTTGTGGCTTACCAGTGTCTTTACATGTTGCTTCTCATGGCGGCGGCTGGCGGTGTCTCTCCCCAGCCTCCTACTTCCCAGAATTCTCTTCTCTCTTGTCCCGCCTATACTTCCTGCCTGGCCACTGGCCAATCAGAACTTTATTTACACAGAGCGATATCCACAGCATTCTGGCTTTCAAAGTCTCCATTGAGAAATCAGGTGTTATTCTGATGGGTTTGCCTTTATAAGTCACTTGGCCTTTTTCCTTTGCTGCACTTAATATTCTTTCTTTATTCTGTACATTTAGTTGTTTGATTATTATGTGGCGAGGGAACTTGGGGGGGGGTCTAGTCTGTTTGGTGTTCTATAGGTTTCTTGTATCTTCATAGGCATTTTGTTCTTTAAGTTGGGAAAGTTTTCTTCTATGATCTTGTTAAATATATTTTCTATGCCTTTGAGTTGTTATTCTTCTCCTTCCTCTATCCCTATTATTCATAAGTTTGCTCTTTTCATGGTGTCCCAAATTTCTTGGACATTTTGGGTCATGCCTTTGTTGGTTTTAGTGTTTTCTTTGACTGATGAATCTATTTCTTCTTCTGTATCTTCAACACTAGAGATCCTCTCTTCCATTTATTGCATTCTGTTGGTTATACTTGCCTCTGAAGTTCCTGTTTGTTTATTCAGATTTTCTATTTCCAGCATTCCTTCTGCTAGTGTCTTCTTCAATTTTTCTATTTCCCTCTTCAAGTCTTGGACTGTTTCCCTTGTTTTTTCCTGATTTTCTTTCAGGGACTTATTGTTTTCTTCTGCTTTAATTGTCCTTTCCTCTAGATTTTTATAATGTTCTTCCCATGTTTTTTTGTCTGTTCCTCCACTTTACTTTTGATTTCTTCTATATAAGTCTCTAGCCTCTTCATGATGTTACTTATAAGGTTGTTTTCTTCTTCTCCTTCCATTCCGTCATGTTCAGGTCTAGCTGTTGGAGAAGTGCTAGGTTCTGGTGATGCTGTATTGCTCTTTATTTTGTTGTATGTACTTCTGCCTTGCCATCTGCCCATCTCCTCTTGGGTTCCTTCTTGGTCTTATCAGTGTTCTTGGTCCAGACAGAGCTGACAGATTTAGGGAGACTCTCTCTGGTCCAGATGGAAGCTCTGGGCCAGATGGGAGCTCTAGTCCAGATGAGAGTGCTGGCTGGATAGGAGCTGGGGGGCTTGACTCTGAGTCTCAGGAAGTCCCTTGGATCCCCTTATCTTGTCCAGATGGGAGCTCCTCTTGTCCAGATGGGAGTTCTGGGACAGGATGGAATCTCTGGTCCAGATAGGAGTTACGGGGTAGATGGGAGCTGGGGGCTCTCTGGTTCAGATGGGAGATCCAGGACAGAATGGAATACTGGTCACTTGTCTCTAAGTCTCTGGAAGTGGCTGTTGTCTCCAGCAGATGGGTGTGGGGGCAAGGCATTGAGGTTGTAGTGTCCACTGGAGGGTCTCTCTGGTCTCTGGTCCAGATGGGAGTTCCAGGGCAGATGGAAGCTGAGGGCTGTTCTCTGAGTCTCAGGAAGTGGCTGTTTTCTCAGGCAAATAGGTGTGGGTGCAGAGTGTGGAGACTGCAGTGTCTGCCTGCAGTCTTGGGAAAGGGGAGCCTTCCCACAGGGCCCACCGATTGCCTGGAAACTGGGGCCAAGTTGGGCAGGTCCTCCCAGGATGTTGCCCAGAGGTGGGACCCAGGGGGGTTTACCTCTCTGACTATAACCCCAGGCACTCACCTCTGGTCCAGATGGGAGTTCCAGGGCAGATGGAAGCTGGGGGCTGGTCTCTGAGTCTCAGGAAGTGGCTGGAGTCTCGGGCTCTTGTCCAGATGGGAGTTCCAGGGCAGATCTTATTTGTATTTTTAATTTTGGGTCTTTGTTCATTTATAGACGTTTGCCAAACAACTTGCTTTATGGCTTCTTCTGACTTTTCTATTCTCTCTGCCTCAGCTGTTCTATCAACCCAAGCAGCCTGGTTTATTCCAATAGGCATTTGCTTATTTAATTGCTCTGAGTAGGGGTTTCTTCTATGATGACAGGAAATTTCTGAACTGGATTTGCTGTGAGGGCCTGCATGAGGCCCCTCTGAGAGTTTCTGGAGGACAGAGGCAGAGGATTACCTTGTCTTTCCCTTGTTGATCTACATTTGTTGGTCCAATGTTTACCCTTACCACACCTTCTGCATACTCCAGAAGGAAGGGGCATTCTGTTGCTTTTCCTGAAATAAATATTCTTTCTAGGAATAACCTGTTTACATTACCTTTTCAAATGACCTTGCTTTATATACTCTAAAGCCTTTTGAAATTACTTCTCCTATCCACATATCATCATGGTCATGAGACTCAACATTAATTGTATCCCTGATAGAGTCCTCCAAGGGTACAGATCTTGCCTTTAATGGCCTGATTATTCTTTTGCATGCTACATTCACGTTCTCAAAAGCCAAAGATTTAATTATTATCTGTCTATTTTCTGAATCTGGGACCATTCTATTTACTGCTGAAGACAGCCTTTGTAAGAAATCCATGAAGGATTCTTTCAGACTCTGTACAACTTTCATGAATGACTCAATTTTCTTTCCTGCTTCCTCAACTCTGTCCCATGCATACATGGCTGCCATGTGACATAGAATTATTAAGGTTTGGTGATCATATAAACATTGTTTTGTATTTCAGCTTATTGGCCTTCTACAAGAAGCTTACCCTGGGAAATTTCCACCCTTCTATCTCTCCATTGACTTTCTATGGTCTTAGCCTCATCTCCTTATGACATGTGCCACTGCAATTGTGCTCCAGGTTCCAGGACAGCAGTTTCTAATTCTTTCCAGTCTTGGGGAATAATCCTATTGCAAGTTGGACAGGATTTTAACATTTGCTTCACAAATGGAGAATTTATGCCATAGGATACTATAGCTTCTTTAAATCTCCTCAAATCTAAGATTTCAACTAGAGTCCAATAAGTTTGTACATGATCAGGTAGTTGCTGTATGGTTACCAGATAAATTAAGCTTGATTGTTTGAAAACATGCTATCTCTCTGTAACCTTATAATCCAATCCTGAAATAATTTCACCCTTAAATTCTTCTGTCTGAGTCTGAATTTCTCTATAATTCATTTTAACAGGTTTTTCTAAAGCTTTTATCTTGGCACTTAAATTGTTCAACTTTTTAATACTAAAATAAGTATAATTAAACTAATATCTATAATTGATGTTACATACATCCCATCAACATTAATCCTCTCATGTAATTGTTCCATTTTCAGACTGCCTAATGTTTTATCAAACAAAGACCAATTTTCTTACATTGTAAAGATATTTCTCACTTTTTTTAATGTGGGAAAAAATGTTTCTCTTTTAAGTAATTTCTCCCCTTAAGATATCAGATATCTTAAGTGACTTACCAAGTCTGTGTAGAATAGTAGAAGTTCAAGGGAATTTCAAAACAGCTACCTAGCATGGTTGAGTCCTAGATAGAAATCCAGAGAAAGAGAGAGAAAGCACCTACTACCTACTAGAAGAATAGAAAAATCTAAAAGCTAAAGTCCAGCCATGTGTTTTGGATAAAAGCTAAAGTCCAGCCACATGGTCCAGCTTGAACCATTTTGGGCCTGAGCTGTTTGTAGTTCTGGAACCTTTAAGCTCCAGCCATGTGAGTTGGTTCCAATAGTTCCAGCTGTGTGTAGCCAGACCACTTGTAGCCTAGCCAAGCCTGGGGCCTGTAACTCCTGGCTTCTAAGGCCAACAATGGATTTTTAATGGATTCTTGCCACGTAGCACCAAATGTAGATGAATTTCTAAACAGTCTTATTAAATAAAAAACACAGAGTCAAATACAGTGGTAATAGCCAAAGAGATCAGAGCAAATAGCCATGACTATCCTTATCCTTAGCTTACCACCGGCAGTATCTTCCACAGAGAGCTTCTTCTTGTCTGATCTGTGCTTTTATTACATTCTTTCTCAATGGCTGTAAGCCCAGCCACATCACTTCCTCATCACTTCCTGTCTAGACAGACCTCCAGGTCTCTATGGTTGGTACTGGTATTAAAGGCTTATGTCACCACGCTTGGCTATGTTCTTGACCACACAGAGACTCTGCCTGCCATGTGATTGGATTAAGGGTGTGGGCTACCACTGCCTGACATTTTTATGGCTTGCCATCCTCTGATCTCTGGGCAAACTTTATTTATTAATATATAAGAAAATATTACATTTCAGCACAAATAAAGTATCACTACAAGAATATTCTGATTTTGAATTTAACTTTAATTTATTGATTTTTAAACTTGAGTACAGTTTTAATTACTTTTACCAACTTTCACCCATTTTATCCATTATTCACACCATTGTTTAGTTTTTAGACCAAAATGTTAAAATATAGTAAAAGTTTGATCTGCTTGATTTCCTGAGAGCTTCTCTTCTACTTTCTGTCTTTGACGATCTGCTGATTTAGTGGCTTTAAAGATAGGTGGCATTTTTGTCATTTGTACTATGAAGTCACAGTCAACCAATGCTCCTTGATCCATGCCCTATGACACGTGTTGAAGTAATTTTGTTCAACACTTAATTCTGATATTAGATCATATGAGTGCCAAGAGGCAATCTAGAAAATCTGTAGGAAAATATTTCAAGGGTAGCATTATATTCAGGGCAGGGCTGGAAAGTTGGAACTGTATTAACAAGATAATATAAAACTTTCAACTACATGAGTTTCAATTCTATTAAAAGTTAGCTATTATCATATGAAATACTTGTTACTAGTTCTGCCTAAATTGAGTAGAGTATTCCTAAATAGTTTCAAAGAACTATGAATTTTTCCTTTCTCAGAATTCTTATGATGTGTTTTAGTTGAATATTTAATTTCTATTCCTTACATTAAAGTTCGAAGCAAGCTCATTCTATATATATTCTTGATATTATCAAGTTATAGTGTTGAATATATTGGAGTAGTACTCTGAATAAAAAGCACATATATTCACTTTAGATAATAATAAATGATTTCAAAAATTAATAGGTTCAACTATTTGTGAAAATTTCCTTGGAGCATGTATATTCATGCCTTCCTAGGTTTGCATAAATTTAGCCTATTTTTTGCCTGCCACAAACTAGCATGTGTAACAGAAAATATTGGTCTTACATTTTACCATAATTTGATAATGATTTCAAGCATCAAAGTCAAAGACTTATAAATTTGGTAAATTTTACCACAACTATTTACAGTTTTTAAAATTCATTCATGATAATGAAAGATGAATAACAAGCTTATGGTGTAGACACAATCAGTACTACTATATACCTGAATAATACATCAGACATTTTAAACTTTCTGAAGATTTACTATTACATTCAGTTTATCCTACAATGACACTTGATGATGTAGTTATTACTTGGAAGGACATGTTAAAATTGTGAAAATGTGGTATATTATTTCTTCAATGGAAATGTTTGTGCTCATTGGACAATTACCTGAACAGAGTTTTGGGAGTTATTTTATATCAGTGATTGATACAAACACAATGAAAATATATATTGTCTGTAAATACATTCCCAAACATTTTTTGGCACAGCCATATCTGAATGGAATGGCAGAAGTCATAAAGCCAGCACAGCTGCTTGACAAAGATCTGGCAGAGCTGAGCCACATGATGGCTGCCATGCCACCTTTAGTTTTCATCTCTACCTGTTACATCCTTGGGGTACTTTTAATATTTGTACAATTTGAGGATGTCGGCTTGATGGAAAATTCCTTATGAATCATTTATGCCTTCTCCCAGGAATGCTGCTTCTAACCTTATACAGGAAATTTCTGAACATACTATCCCCATCCCACTTTGAGGGAGATATCTTTATCTACTTGAATGTCTTCCTTATGCCTTAGAGGTTGTGACACATAAAGAAGCCAGAGGTCTCTTCATGAGGCTATGAGACATTTTTGAAACATCTGTCCCTCTACTTACACTGGAAAAAGATATTCAAAACAAAGTCAATTTAAAAAGGTCAACAAGCTTCAGTGGGCTACAGGAGTTGGCAACAGCTCATATTACAAGCCTCTTACCACTGTACACTCAGACAATTATGTGGCATACAAGTGCCCTACACAAAGACATATTGATGAGCAAAGTGTGGAGTGGAAAGATGATAAAAGTATGAGGTGTTAGGACCTCCCTATCTTAGAAGTTAGCCCATGTAGAACCACTATAATGTCATATGACCAAGGAACAACAGAATGCCAGGATTAGACATACAGACCAATTCTATAAAGATATAAACATTGATTGTATTATGCCAGAATTTAAATAATTATCTGCAGCAGTTTTAGCCTGAGGATTTTTCCTAGGCACTCTGACCACTAAGAGTTAATAATACATTGCTTGACACATGGCAAAATGCCCAGGTGGTTGAAGATTTTGTTTTGGTCTAATGTCCTTGAAGCAACCAAAGCAACCAGCCTCCAGATTCTCATATGCCTCCAGATTCTCAAAAATTGGGTTATGGGGTTAACGAATAAGAATGATAACTCTGTTTGTTAATAATGTCAAAACTTGAAGGAAAATGATTGGAAATGATAACTCTGTTTTGTCATAGTTTATTAATGATAACTAAAAGATAAGCAAAAGGAAGTGAAACACATGTCCAAAAACAAAAATGATATTGTCTATGTTTTGGAACATCATGGATGTATCCCTGCTAACTAAATTATATATAAATAAAGAAACACTCTGGCTGCTAGTCAGTCACGCTGCAAGATTCTCCCAACCACCATGGCCTGCCTCACTTCCTTCTCCCCCCAAATCCTTACATCCTCTGTAGGACCCATCCACTGCTGGGGATGGCTCCCAGCAATTTTTGTTAGAGCTAAGCAAATTAAGTGATCATTCAGTATGCAGTTTGGAATGCTCATTTTTGTAGCCCTTGTTCTGTTGTAGATATCCACCAGAAAAGACCACTTAGACATGGGTTTAAGCCAATAGAAAGTCCTATTGGACTGGCAATTATACTGAGTGTTCAGGATCCCAGTGTAGCCCGAGCCATTCTCAGAGTGAGCTTTAAAGCACAAGAGCCATGCCTTTGGTTGATGTATTTAGTTAACAAAAACAAAAGACCCCCCCCAAAAGAAAACCCAAAACAAAACAAAAAACAAAAAAATATTTAAAAAAAGCAAGTTTAGTATATTTAGGCACCCTCTCAGAAATATGGACATTGATAGATTAGGTCTACTTTGGCAGGTGGTACTGTCTGTGTGAAGACACTACCTGACTTGAATGATATTCTCACAATGTAGTCATTTGCTTTAAGGTCTGGGGACCTACTATGGTCTGTGGACCTATTACAGTCTCACTTATATTTGGGAAGTCATGTTGGTGAGGATTTACAGTTTTAGCTTCTAATGCTACTTAGAGACACACTTTCACAGCCAAATATCTGATTCTCTGGCTCTAACAATCTTTCCACCACCTTATCCACGTCATCTAAGCTTTAAGTGAGGAATTGTTTTGTAGATGTGTCTTTCAGTACTAGGTTACATAACTCTGTATTTTAATTGCTCTTGGTTTTCTGTAGTGGTCTCCATCTGTTTCAAAGAGAAGATTTCTTGGTGAGAGTTGAATTACTACATTCACCTATAGGTATAAGGACAAATGTTCATAGACTGTTCTTAAGGATTATGCTGGTTTAGTAAATAAATAGTTGTAGATTGTAAGATGAGTCTTAAATGGTCTTATTAATAAAAGAAACCCAGAGCCAGATGAGATATCAGAGAAGCAGAAAGAAGCCCATGCCCTTACTACTAGGAAATCCTCAGCCAAAGAGAAAGCTACTTCCTGTATACACATGCCTATATGCTTTTCAGTCTCTGCCCTCTTACTTCCTCTTTTTGCCCAACTCTATCACTTCCTGTCTGTCTGTACAGACCTCTATGGTTAATGAGTGCTGGAAATTAAAGGCATGTGCCACCACGGCTGGCTGTTTTCAGTGTGGCCTTGAAATCACAGAGATCCAGATGAATCTCTGCATCCTGAATGCTGGGATGAAGGGTGTGTGCTATCACTGCCTGACCTCTATGTTTAATATAGTGGCTGTCTTTTACCTCTAGTCCTCAGATAAGCTTTACTGAGGTGCACAAAAAAAATTACCACATTTCTCCTCTTTTGTCTAAAATAAAAAGTTATGACTCATGCAAGAAAAACTATATGTAGTAAGTACAATAAGTATATATAATATATAGAGACAATAAATCCCTAAACAATGTCTAGCCCATTTGCATTTGACAAATTCAGCAAAAATATTCCATTATATATCCTATATTGTTGAGTCCAAAAATATACCTAATTCACTTTTTATCCTAACTTGTATTGCCAATCAAAAACTATGTATTGATGTCTTTCAAACTTATACACTTTACACCTCTTAGTGAGTTGTTTTTATTAATTTCTTAACAAGGAAAACTATAACTATCTAATCTTCAAACCCCTCAGAGATTCAAAATGGAAATAATATTAACTGAGTAAGGAGGAAGTGTAAACAAGTGACTTCTAAAAATGTGAGTTTTGACAGAAACAGCTAGCTTCCAAAAATGGTATAGTATAGATATGATAGGATAAAAGGGTAGACTATTGAATCTGCTTTTAAAGAGCAAAACCTTGTTTAAAATGATTAACATTTCTATGGATTTTAGTTAATTGTTACAAATTTAAAGTTAAAATTGTTATACTGTATGCATTTGTCTACTCTTGTTTAAGATATTATGTTTGTGCAGCTCATTTGAAATTGTAACATATAATGAAGAAATACAGATTAATAATTAGTCATCTATAATAATCAAACTTATAGTTATGTTAATTAGGTTTTCTAGGTAAACATAGATATATTTCAATTAGGTAGGTAATCTTCAAACACTTCAAAGACCCACAGAATATGACATTTAAAATGTCTTAAAAACTTAGATTTTTCTGGACAATATGACATGTCTGCTCCTGGCAGCACTGATTTAGTTCAAAGAAGATGATGCACATTGATGAAATTCTATGTGGAGTTTGTATTCCTTATGGCAAACGTTAACCATCTGGGCAAGAAACTGTTCTTACCTGGACTGCTTGACAAAATGTTGTATCAGCTGGACATGCAAGACCCATGGGAAAATGACCACTAAATTTTGCCACAACAGAGCAAGATGGTCCTTCAGGTTCACAGAGGAGACTGCCAGACACTCTGCAGGACACAGGGAGAAGCAACTGAGAAACTCTAGATCAATAGGCTGAAGATGGATGCCCCAAAATTGCAGAGAAACTTTGGGTGACTGTCCAGGCAGCTAGATGCCTCTGTCATTTATAGAACTTTAGAAGTTGCTCACAATGCATTTCCTGTTTACTTAGGTAATATTATACCTTCTTTTGATGTAGTTGAAGACTAGATAGTTATAATTATAATTTACCTTGGTTATGATAAAAGATGAATTAGATATGAAACTTTAGACTCACGAATATAGGTTAGATGGTAGATTTTCTTTAATTTTGAAAATACAAATAGACTAGATATTGTAACTGTAATTCTTGCTTAATAACTGTTTTATTATGTGTAATTTTACTGTTAAAGTTTAAACTTTCCTTTTCAATTAGACAGAAAAAGAAAGTGCTGTGGGATGTTTTTCTGTATGCTGTGAGTTTGTGTTGCTATGATTGATTAAGAAAGAAGTTGCTCTGGCTTATGAAGAGTTAGGTTATAGCCAGGCAGGAAATGAGAGAGAGAGAGAGAGAGAGAGAGAGAGAGAGAGAGAGAGAGAGAGAGAAGAAGAAGAAGAAGAAGAAGAAGAAGAAGAAGAAGAAGAAGAAGAAGAAGGAAGAAGAAGAAGAAGAAAGGCAGAGGGAGAGAGATGCCAGCTACCAGCTACCGCCTAAGGAACAGCAAGATGCCAACAGACCAGTAATGTCATAGCCATGTGGCAACATATAGATTAATAGAAACAGGTTGATTTAAGATGAAAGAGCTAGCTGGCAAGTGGCTAAAGCCATAGGCCATACAGTTTATAAATAATATGATCCTTGGTGTGTTTACTTTGGTCCAAGTGGCTATGGAACCACAGTGAGAGATTTGTCTGGACCATGGGAGGCCAGGTGGGACCTGAAAAACTTCTGGCTACAGTAGATTCTCTTCCAATAACCATGATATTATTACCACTGATTAATTAGTTATATTTCTAGTACCAGGCATAGTATCCCCTCTTATTGACGTCCTCATTCAGTCCAATTAGAGACCAACTGTTTATTCCCAACATAGCCCATAGGGTTACTATTACAATACTGGCTGTTAATGTGGTTCACAGGTATAGGAAAAACGGTGGACTCCCTCCCTTGGTAGGTCAATATTATTACTGATAGTTTAAAACTTTCTTTTCATTCACAAACTTTATATATTTATCTGACTACCAAATCTTTGTATGAATTCATGTCAACTTTAAGTGGTCTTATGTAGTTTTCTTGTAGAATCTTCAACAAACTGGAAAATATATATGTGAGCCAAGTGTCTCAGCATAGTTCCTAGATTCCAAAATGCTAGCTCATGTACCAAGGACAGGTCCCACCCAGTACCACTGTGTGGGGGCTTCCTAAACAGTTCAAACTAATCAACTGTCTCACTTATCCAGAGGGCCTGGTCCAGTTCCATGCAGGCTTCTCAGCAATTGGTTCACAGTTTATGTGCTTCCATTTGGCTATTTGTCTGTGTGCTTTTTCCAATTAAGGCAGACATGCTCAACTGAATCTACCAGGCTGGGCTGACTCCCCAGGGGAGACCTTGCCTTGGAGGAGGTGGGAATTGGGAGTGGATTTGGAGGAGGGGAGCCTGAAGGGTGGGAGGAGAGAGGACAGGGGAATCTTTGGCTGATACATAAAATTGAATTAATTGTAAAATAATTTTTAAAAAGAAAATATATATGTGAAGTCTATGTTCAACCTCCATTGTAAGAAGTTCTCAAAGAAGTATTAAAGTATTTAAAAAATAATAAATATTGCTCTCTTTCCCCAAACTTTTCTAACTTGGAGATAGTTATAAGGGAGAGAATGAAATAAAACAAGTTCCTACTGGGGAAATATTTTTGTCAATATTCACCAGATTTCTAATATTTTTTGAAATCTCTGACCCTTCCAAAATGTAAAAACAAATTTAATATTTTCTTTCTTTTTCCTTTGTTTCTTTCTTTTTGTTTCTTCCTTTCCTTTTATTTTCATCAACTTTGTCTACTTTGTTCACATTTGGATATGTGGCCATCCAAAGGAGTGTGATTAACCTACCAGTGGTTCCACTTTTAAGAAAATTATCTTTCCCGCTCCCAGAAGCCATCAATTTCCAAAATCTTCTCAGCTATGAAAGGGACTTGGTGCCTATCCTTCAAGCTATAACTTCATCCCTCATTCATGTTTATGCAAACAACTGTAATTACACACATCAGAATTCAAAATGAAAAATGTTAAAATAGAAAAGAAAGTAGATGGAATTCAAGAAGGATCATTGAAGGTGCCAAAAACAGATGGTATTGGGGGAATGAAAATGACCAAAATAAATCATATGCATGT
The DNA here is from genome assembly GCF_903995425.1 of Onychomys torridus. Lineage (NCBI taxonomy): Eukaryota > Metazoa > Chordata > Mammalia > Rodentia > Cricetidae > Onychomys > Onychomys torridus. The sequence goes on along the minus strand of NC_050452.1, from coordinate 52,302,012 downwards.
ATTAAATAGCATACTTTAAACTTTTATTATGAGCCGGGCAGAAGCGATAGCGCACGCCTTTAATGGCAGCACTGGGGAGACAAAGGCAGGCAGATCTCCGTGAGTTCGAGGCCAGCCTGTTCTGCAGAGCAAGTTCTAGGACACACTCCAAAGCTACACAGAGAAACCTTGACTTGAAAAAACAAAACAAAACAAAAAACCCTTTATTTTGTATAATTAATGTATGATAATAAGATAAAGAGGAAAACATAAAATATAACTTTACACATTAAAAATAAGCACCTTATCCTTTTCATTAGAATTATTATAGTATTCTAGCAATACAATAAATTGAATTTGAAAGAATAGTTTATTTTTAACTGGCTATTAATTAATATATCTTCAGTTTCTAGATGTGATCGATCTAATGTTCTGTATATGCTACATAACAACATCAGAAAGTATACGTTTAGACTCTACAAGTTGACTGTTATGTTTAAAGGTAAATCCCATTCACAAGAACTACATAGAATAAGGAAAGAAATGATTCCTAAATGTCCTTGAAGTCCGTATTCACATTGTAGTGTTTGTGCCCCAAGCCCCTGACACAATTAAATAAATATTATAAAAAGTCAATAGATATCAGATTAACAGTATATACATTGAAACTGAACATAACAAACACATATAACAAATGTCTTTGTTCTCTAGATCATGAGAGTTTAATTTTATACAATTGAACTGTTTTCTGTTCTGTTTATGAAAATTCTTTGTTAACAACAGACTTTCTCTATTTGTATTTTGTTATATTGGCTCTTATATAAAGTTAAAGACTGGAAAATCTGTTAGTAAAACTGATTGATGATAGGCAGATAAGTTAGGTAGTTTAATGATACATTTTAATGTTCTAGCGGGTTGATTTTGCACATGTTCAGAATACCTCACCCCATTTGAATGACATCCTCCTAGCAGCAGCCTGAAAAGGGAAACAAAATGAGACTCTTCTGGTTAGAGCACAATTTGTCTCAGGACAGAAAATATGAGAGAAATGTGTGATAACCTCACTTAGCATTTGAATGTCTCATTATTTTTCCATAAGTATTGATTCTGAATAAAGACATATAGAAATAATAAATGGTCCAAATCCTGATAAAATTTGTTGTTCTTATAGATGATTTCATTGTATCACAATAATGAAGTATTTAAATGAAGTCAGGAAACATTATCTTGATTAAGTACCTATTCCTTTAAATTTAAATATGAAACTAAATATCCTGTGGAACTTGCTAACATCGCTGTCATTTGACTAAATCAACCTAAAGAATCGTTTCTACATGTGCAGAAGCAATTTTTGTGTAACTCACATATTTCATAGTAGATTTTGCAATAGTTTCATCTTTATCCTTGCTGCAGCCCTCAGGAATATATCATAAGAACTCAGCTGGTTATGGCAAAGTCACTGCTTGGAGGGATCAGGGAATTCCTCCAGAGGAAGCCAAATTCAAAGGAGTTTTTTGGTGTTATTTGGCCTGTTATATATCAGCTGTATTTTGTTATGAAAATCATGTGTGCCTTCATAGTTTTCCCAATTGACTTTTCCCTAGAAGGTCTAACAGTGTGGACTGATCACTCTCTGAGCATACACATTCCAGGAATTTGGAGAAGAGCCTCAGGAAAGGCATTCTCTAGAATCAAATATCTCCCTTAGCCACTTTCAAGGACTAATAGGAGACACCGAAACCACCTAGGTTGACACCCAAGTTTCAAGAACTAACAGTGATAACAGCCCACAAGCAAGTCTCCTGACTTAAGGTAAATTCCACAAGGAGTCATGGCCTAGGTGAGGTGGATGTTAATAGCTTTACACAATTTAGCTCAGACCCTCCCTTTTTATACTGGGACTTCCAGAGCACAGGACAGAGAAGAGAAGAGAGAATGGAAGAACTAGATGGGTAAGAACTTAAGAGGAACAAACTGAGATGGGAAAGAACTAGATTGAAGGACTAGAAGAGAGTACTAGAGGAATGAGATGGGAGATGAGGAAGAAACAGATGGGGAAGAACAAGATGAAGAAGAGCCAGATGAGAAAGAAGGAGATGGGAGAGGAGCTGATAAGAGAAAGAATTAGATGGATGAGAACCTAGAAGTGACAGAACTATATGAAGGAATTAAGATAGAACCTAGAGGTGACAGTAGATAAATTTAGAGAGAAATCAGGCAAGAAAGGAGCTAGACATGAGAGCAGAATAGAAGCTGTGTAGAGAGAAAACTATCACAGAATAATAAAGTGTATGAACTAAGGAGTTTTGTGTACATAGATTCATTTCTTTTCATCAATGATTAATTGTCAGCTGGCTGTAGATTCTTCCTGGGCCCTGGGAGGGGACTATTGAGGGGCTGGACCCCCTTAGTCCTTGATATATCCTTACAATGAAAAATCAGAGATGCGGTGGAAATTTAGAGATGATTCCCTAGAATTTTTATTGAAATTGAAATGTATACAATTGCAAACACACACACACACACACACACACACACACACACACACACACACACACACACACACACACACACATTGTTTTTCTATATTCCTAAGAGTTTCTTTGTTCTTTTATTGTTCAGTATATTTTAATAGTTTGAAATAGTCTAAAAAATATGATAAAATATCTGCCTTATGGTAAATGGTTTATTGTTGATTATAAAATGTGTATTGATGAAAGAAATGAGAATAAAAACTCTTTTCTCCAGGAGAAAGCACTGAACACTTAGATAGTGACCTTTGCCTTGTTCTTTTTTTTTTTCCCTTTGGATTAAAAAGCCTTCATTTCCAATAGTTGTCATAAACCAAGTGTCATCTGTAGATTAAGAGTGTTATTAATGAGACTTAAAAGCTTGATTAAAAGTGAAGAAAGATACTGTTCCCATAACAATGAATTCTAATATGAAAAATGAAATAGCCTGGTTATTCATATACACATTATATTTTGAGAAATAGTCATAAATGTCTGCTGTGGATATCGCTCTGTGTAAATAAAGTTCTGATTGGCCAGTGGCCAGGCAGTAAGTATAGGCGGGACAAGAGAGAAGAGGATTCTGGGAAGTAGAGGCTGGGGAGAGACACCGCCAGCTGCCGCCATGAAAAGCAACATGTAAAGACACTGGTAAGCCACAAGCCACGTGGCAAAGTATAGACTAAGAGAAATGGGTTAATTTAAGATAGAAGAAGCAGATAACAAGCAGCCTGCCACGGCCATACAGTTTGTAAGCAATATAAGTTTCTGTGTGCTTTCTTGGTTGGGTCTGAGCAACTGTGGGACTGGCGGGTAAGAGAGATTTGTCCTGACTGGGCCAGACAGAAAAACTCTAACTACGAATGTCTTCTTTTTTATGTATTTCAGGGTCCTGAACTTCTTAATATTGGTTATACACTCATAGAGTCTTTGATTATTTTTTCTGCTTAGATATAATTTTTATATATATATATATATATATATATATAAATTTATATCTACTTAAGAGCATAGATTTTATGCAAATAACAATCACTTTTGATAATTCCGTAATCATTCATATTACCAACATTATCACAAAAGTTATTAATTGTCTCATTAACTGATAACACAAGTACTCTGAACTTCAAGCAAACTCTTCAATGCTTTGTATCACTAATAGTTTATTTTGAATATGCTATATCATTATAACACTGAGATAATTTGATATATATTAATTTTGTTAGTTTTTTTCATCCAACATAAATATTTTTTTATTTTTTCCATGTTGTTGAATATATGAACAATTGGTTAGCTTTCATTGCTCAGTACCATCCTGTTATGTAAATATAACACCATTTGTTTACCCATTCAGGCTGTTGTGGGATATTTGGAGTTTTCACAGTTATTGGTTGCCATAAATATTCTTGACTAGTGAGCTCTGCTAACATATGTTTTCATTTCTCTTAGGTACACACCTAGAAGTAGAATTATTTTGTGAATATAGATGCAGGATTAGTATTACCAGTGTGCTATCCTAAAAATATTAAAACATACAGACAATTAAAATGAACAGTACAGTGACCATCCCTACCTCTCAGCATCACCTGGAATTTGCACTAATATTCGAATATCCTTTATTTGTTACAAATAAATCAATTGGCTATTTTGGGTCTATAGGTCCAGCTAAGTTTTTGTTTTTATAAATTACAGAGATAATTATAATTTCCCTTTAATACTTCAAGGAGCATATAACTAAAGTCTTAGTTAATGTTCTACTGATGCAAAAAGATACCATAACAACAGCAATTCTTGTAAAGGACTGGCTTTACAGTTCAAGGTTCAGTCCATTATCATCATGGTAGGAAGCATGGTAGCACACAGGCAAACATGGCACTAGATAGCTGAGAGTTCTACATCTTGATCAGCAGGTAGCAGGGAAAGACATGAGCCACCGGGCCTGTCTTGAGCTTCTGAAACCTCAAAGCTATCCCAGTGACACACTTCCTCCAACAAGGCCGTACCTGCTAATAATACCACTCCCTATAAACCTGTGGGAGCCATTTTTACTCAAAATACCAAGTTCTACTTCCTGGCCCCTAAAGGCTTGTAGATATATCATAATGCAAAACTACATTCAGGCCAATTTCAATAGTTCCTGTCTTAGTTAGGGTTTCTATTGATGTGAAGAAACACCATGACCACAGCAACCCTTATAGAGGAAAACATTTAATTGGGATGGCTCACTTACAGTTCAGAGGTTTAGTCCATTATCATCATGGCAGAACATGGTGGCATGCTGGCAGATATGGTGCTAAAGAAGGAGATGAGAGTTAATACGTCTTGATCTGGAGTCAACAGGAAGTGTTGTGAGACACCACATGGCTTGAGCATAGATGATAACTCAAAGTCAGACTCAACAGTGACACACTTCCTCCAACAAAGCCATACCTATTCTAATAAAGCCACACATCCCAATAGTGCCACTCTCTATGAAATTATGGGGGATTTGAAAGCTATTTTTGGCTATTAACTTGATTATACATGGGATGAACTATATATAATACAAGAATGGAGGGCATACATGTGTTCCAGGTCTTGAGGCAGAAAGACAACAAGCATCCTAATCTTGAGTCTGGTAGACACAGGCTTTTGATATGGTTTTTGAGGTGGTAATGACACAGGCCTTTAATCCAGATCTTGAGGTGAGAGGGCACAACTTTAATCTGGGCCGCCATTCTGCTAAAAGCCTAAATAAAGAATTAGAAGAGGATAGGTTTTGCTCATTCTTAGTCTGCTTGCTCTTGTATTGTCAGAACATTCATTCCTTCACTGACACTGGGGCCTACTTCTTCAGGATTCCAGAATATTCAGAAGACCAGCAAAGACTCTTAGCCTCATGGTACTGAGCAGCTTCTAGATTCTTGGACTTTCCATTCACAGATAACCATTGCTGGACTGTAATCTACAAGTCTTTCCAATAATTTCCCATATTTTTATGTATGTATAAAAGTTAGAGAAAGATTCATTCCATAAAGTCAATGACTAAAGAGAACCCTGACTAACATAGGGGCCAAGTACATTCAGACTAACACAGTCCCCATCCAGAGTCTGTCACAGTCTCCACACTGTTTAAAAATCCAAGGTTCAAAGACTTTTCTGAGACTCATGGCAATCTATTAACTGTAACACCTATAAAACCATATAAAAATTATACACTTCCAACATACAATGGAGTGGGATATACATTACAGCTCCAAAAGGGAGAGAAGGGAGCATAGTAAGGGAATGCTAGACTGAAATGAGGCCAAAAAGCAACATGGCAAATGTCAAACACTGTATTTCCATGTCTGGTGTCAAAGCACTCTAGATATTCAACCCACTTCAGCTTTATTGATTGCAATACATTTCTTTCTACCAGACTGGTTCCACTCCCTGCTATTAGCTTTCCTTGGTAGGTAATGCATGACTCTGGCATCTCTAATATCTTGGGGTCCCCAAAGTAATTCAGGCTTCAGCTCCACTCAATGGTCTCTCTAAGCCTCCATACAGAGACATTCCTGACACATGCCTATCCTCTGCTCATTTCCTTAGTCACAGAAGGAGATTCTATAACTTCTTTCTGGTGGCCAGAACCACATGGCCAAAGCTGCTAAGTTTTTCTGATTACTGGAGCTGGAACATGGCCCCTTCATACTTATATTTTTCATCAGCTTTCTGTTTTCAATGGTTTTCTTCATTGGCTAAGGTTGGCTTTCCCGGAACTTGTTTTGTAGACCAGGCTAGCCTTAAACTCAATGACCCCTAGTTCTGCCTTCCATGTACTTGGATTAAAGGTTTAAACCACCACACCTGTCCCTAATACTGTCTTTAAGTCCTTTCCACATGCAAGAAACTTAGCTAGGTGGGGTCTCATTCTGAGGTCACTACTCCCTTTTTTCCACTTAGCATCAGGCTGATTATACTTCTTGATGCCCCCTTTTTTGTCAAATTGTACATTTTGTATTTTTCATTTTTAGCTTGCTCTTTGTCATTATAGATTTGCATAGGACTGAACACACACACACACACACACACACACACACACACACACACACACATAGACACAAACACCACATGATAAAGAAAACTATAGGTTGCTTTGAAATCTATGTCAAAGCTGTTAATCCATAATTCTTCAATTTAATATCAGAAAAAAAATTGAATGAGGGCAGAAAGTAGTTACATGGTGCACCAAAATATCATAAGAATGGTTTCTAGGCTGGGGATTTAGCTCAGTGGTAGAGCACTTGCCTACCAAGCATAAGGCCCTAGGTTCAACCCTCAGCTAAAAAAACAAACAAACAAACAAACAAAAAACAAAAACAAAAACAAAACAAGAATGGTTTCTGTGGCACATACTAAAATTCTTCTCTTCTGATACCACTTGAGTTGGTTGGTCCCCACTATTCAAATCACCCTCAGTACCATTGTTTCCCATGCTCTTACTTGTACAGCTTATTCAGCATCCCTTAGGCCATTCTACTACTTTTCGAATCTGAAGTCCCAAAGTCTGCATTTCTCCAAACAAAAGCACATTCAGGATTATGAGAACAATACCCTACTCCCTGGTATCAACTTATGTCAAAGCTGATGTTCCATTGCTGTGAGAAAATGGCCATGACAACTCTTATAAAGGAAAGCATTCAATTGGGACTGCCTTACAGTTAAGAGATTTAGATCATTATCATCATGGCATGATGAGAAAGCATGACAGCATGCAGGCAGACACGATGCTGAAGAAGTAGCTGAGAATTCTAAAACTGGTTTGGCAAGCAGCAGGAAGAAAGAGTGAGCCACTGGGCCTGGTTTGAGATTTTTAAAAATCTCTCTCTCTCTCTCTCTCTCTCTCTCTCTCTCTCTCTCTCTCTCTCTCTCTCTCTCTCTCCTTCTCTCTCTCCCTCCCTCCCTCCATCCATCTATCTATATTTATTTTATATACCAACCACAGATTCTCCTCTCATCCCTCCTCCAGCTCTCCAATCCCCATCCCCGTACCCACCTTGGCCCACCCCCATTCCATCCTTCAAAAGGTTAAGTTCTCCCTTGGGAGGATAGCTAAGCCTGGTACATTCATTTGAGGCAGGACTAAGCCACTCCCCTCGGCATCAAGTGTGAGCAAGGTGTCTGATCATAGGTAATGGTATGCAGAAAACCAGTTCATGTACCAGGGATAGATTCTGATTACCCTGCCAGGGGCCCCTCAAACAGACACAGCTACACAACTGTCTCCTGTATACAGAGGTTCTAGTCCAGTCCCATGCAGCTTCTAAACACCTCAAAGCCCACTCACAGTGATACACTTCCTCCAACAAAGCCACATCTCCTAATAGTGCAACTCCCTCTAGTTTATGGGGGGTCATTTTCATTCAAACCACTACAACTAGCAAATGTTATCTTCTTTTTTCTTTTTCCCTGTTTTTTGAAGATAGGGTTTCTTCATGTAGCACTGGCTATCCTGGAACTAGCTCTGAAGACCACACTGGCCTTGAACTCACGCACATGTGCTTACTTCTGCCTCCTGAGTGGTGTGATTGAAGGAATGTGCCACCACTGCCACCAACACCTGACTACAAATGGTATTTTTACATTTATACTTTAGCATGAAATAAAATGTACACAAAATAAAATGAATGCATTGGACATGTTAGATTTAAACATATATCCATTTGATTTAAACTTATTTTTTTTCCTTACTGAACATTGGTATTGTCTAGAATATCTTTATGCTTTTATTTCTCCCAATTGCTTTTGAGTCTTGTGGAAGTAAAATGTTCTAGAGATTTCTCTTCCTCAGTCAGATTTTTTTTCTTTTGGCCTGAAAAAATCCATATAAAATGGAACATAAATGTTTATTTATACAACTGCCTTATCAGTTTCTATCTTTTCTATTATTCCACTTACCTCATATTGCTCCATATTATTATGTTTGTTAGTAAGGGCTCCTCTCCATGACTGAGGAATGTTGTTACCTAACTAAATTTCAAATTGTCTTAGCCTTTTCGCTAGTGATGCAAACTTGGGATGATCCCTCTTCTGACTATTTTTAAATAAAATAAATCAAAGTAGAAATTTATTGAGACTTTCTGCATGATTCTTTTTACATAATTTCATTTTCATTTCTCCTTATGGTATATCTAGAAATGGAATTTTGAGTCTAAAGTGAGTGTATGTTTGTTTCTGATGGAACTTATTCTAAAATGATGCACTCTTACTAACATTTGGTGTTGTCAGTCTGCTTTATTTTAGTCATGCATGTGGGAGAGTAGCTATATAACACTGTAGTTTCGATTTTCATTATCCTGATGACTCATGCTATAGAGAATTTCTTAGGGGTACACTGACCATTCATGCATTCCTTGTGAAGTGACTAAAAATATATATATTCCCTTTTAAAAATCTGGGTTTATTTTGATGGCTTGTTTTTTAATTATGTGGAAAACTTTTGTGCATTCTGGTACATATTCTTACCAAATAATCATTCTAGAAGTAAATTGTATCATTCACCCACTTATTTTGTTTAGACTGTCTTTCACTAGTATTTTCAAAATTTATCTAAGATAATTAAGGCTTTAATTTACATGCCTTCAAGTCAGAAGTCATTGTTTTCACATTTATAGGTTTGTTTTGTTTTATTTTTCAAGACAGTGTCCTCAAATTATCTGTGCAATGGGAGTAGATCCTTAACTTTCATTCCTTGTGGGTCTACTTGCCAAGTTCGTGGATTTCATTCTTACTGAAGTACCATGCCTAGCAACCTTAAGCCTTTTAGACTTCCTTCATGCTTTGTTCTGTGATCTATGACAGGCTACATTTTGCACCTAATCTACAATATGAGAAAAATTTATTTTTGTTCCAAGTCATTATCAAATTTTTTAGGGAATAATTTTCAGAAAATTGATGTATCTGCTTTTTGAAGTACTTTGATTTATGTGTTAAAAATAGCTGCTTAAATAAGACCTGAACAGAAGGACACCAATAGGCATGCTAATATGAAACCAGGAAATCTTTTGGGACCTCAACCTTAGAAAAATACATGTAAGCAAGAAATGTTGAGAGCAGGAGATATGGTCCTCCTAATGAAAGAATGCCCAAATGTATTGTCCAATACCAAGTGGTCACTCCTAAAATTATATGCATACAAATAACATAAATATATATATATATATATATATATATATATATATATATATATATATATATATATATAAATAGATAGTATTTAGGAATATATTTGTATTTATAATATTTCTAGATATATGAATTTAACCAGTCCATATACTATATTTCTTCTAATCTATTCCACTTTTTATAATATTTTTAATTTTTTAATGTAATTCTTTATTGATTCTTTGCAAATTTCACATCATGCCCCCCCAATTATGCTCGCCTCCAGATCCCACCATATCTGCTCATTAACCCTGCAGCATGCCACCCCAAATTAATCAAAAACAAAACAACCAAAGGGACAAAAAAAACACCTAGCTCCTCCATTTTTTCAACACCTCTTCATTCATGCTAGTGGTATTGCAGTGCTGTGGTGTGTCATTCAGTATACCCCTTTTGTCCAGTTAGCCCCATTCACAAAATGTCCATTGCAATGAATCATTGGTCTGGTTCAAGGCCTCATCTCTGGGCCTCATTCTGTAGCTAAGGTTTTCTGTAAACTCATGCTTACCCACCCTGTCTCAATTCTTCCATTACCTGGATTACAAGCTAGGCATGAACTATCGCAGTTGCATAAATTCTTTTCTAATGTTCAAATCACAGCACAATTACTCATCCCATCTTGACCTTGTATTGCTTATTCCATCTTTAAAATGTAGATGACCACTGAGTTCTCTATTTGACAAGTAAACTAACACTAATTCTTCAAGTTTTTCATCATAAATAATCCCCTTTTCCAAATCACAAAGACCACTCTTATACAATACTTCATTCAACACTAATTTATATATGAGCAATGCTAGATGGACTAAATAGATTTTGTATGCATGCATGCATATAAAAACCAAGAAACATGCATATACATAACATATTCAGGGCACTAATTTAGGAGAGAGGAGCAAGCAGGCAGAGTTGAAGGAAAGGAGAAGGATGAACATAATGGAGGTACAGGGCTTACATTTGAAGTTCTCAAAATTAGTAACTATTTTAAAAATAAGCCTTAAAAAACAAATAATAAACCCCAGCATTTAATTGACTTACTGTTGTTTGAAATTTCAGAAAGCTAGTGGCACATTAAAGAAAAAAATTTAGCCTTGTTCAACTGAAAGGGTCCACAAGCAAGCAGAGTTCATGATTTCAGTAAAGTTCATAGCTAGTATAGATTGTGATAGGCATATCAGGATCTGAAAAGATTTCTATCATCATAAATAAAAGAATGGGAGAAATCTATGTGTGTGTGTGTGTGTGTGTGTGTAGGATAGAGACACAATTCCATTGCAGTGTTCTGGATGGTGAGTCAGGATTTGCAGGACTAGACATAGTACCCTGTGTTTCTACTTCAGGCAATGTAGACAAAAAGAGTACTATGAAAAACATAGCTGAAATTCTATTCTTAAATACCTGCACATTTCTCCACAAGACTCTAAAATCACACATGCTCTTCTTTCATTGTGGTTTTTCCCTCGATAATAGCAGGAAGAAACTTTTCTTATTTAACTTCATTTTCTGAGTGCAGATCAGAATAGACAAAGGGCTTTGGAACTCTGGGAAAAATAAGTTCAAGTATCATCACTTCACATCATTATGTCAGGAGTCATTTGTGATAGAAGCAATAGAAACAGGTCTTCCATTTATGAATACACAATGTCTGCACATTTCTTGTTAACATTAAATTAATTATTCACAACAACATTTAAAAATAATATTATGACAGGTATTGCAAATGTACCATCTTGTGAACTGTGGAGAGTTTATTTCAATTTTCATAACTATTCTAATTAGAATTATTATAATGGAGCTAAATCCTGGAAGAAGCAGAACTGAAATCTTGCCAAATCTGAATCAATCATGATTTTAACTTTAAGCCTCATAAAGTTCTATTTAAAATATGTAACAAAGGGAATTTTATAGGTATTAGGTTGGAAATGAACTCTGACTGCAATGTCATCCAGCTTAAATTAAGAACAAGGTTTAATCATAATTAGCAGATTCCAGATTTGTTTCAAAGCTTTTTTTTTTTTTTTTTCATGACTCAAAGAAAGAACCATTGTATGGTTGCTCTATTCTCCTATCCAGGTTGATGGCATGATTATTCTGCCCCAACTTGATTGGGTCCTTGCAGTCACTAAACAATCAATAAAGGACAAAATAACCCAGCTGTTTTCTCTAGAACTTGATTTTAGGAGAAATGATGTCCAGAAAACAATGGACAAAATAAAATTATTTACATAAACTGTTGGGGGGAAATATACTTTAGCAAGTGAAGAAAAAACTTGTAGTGATATTTTCTCAATTAGTGATCAATGAAGGAAGACCCAGCCCATGGTAGGTGATGCCATCCTTGAGCTGGACCTGGGTTCTCAAAGAAAGCAAGCTGAGAAAACCAGAGAAATCAAACCAGTAACAAGCTCCCTCTTCATGATTTCTGCATCTGCTCTTGCCTCCAGGATCCTACGCTGTTTGAGTTCCTGTTCTGACTCCCTTCAGTGATAAGCAACAATGTTGAAGTGTAAGCCAAATAAACCCTTTCCTCCCCAACTTGATTTAGGTCATGGTGTTTCATCACAGCAACAGAAACCCTAACTAAAACAAGTTGATACCAGAACTAGGATATTGCAGTGACAGACCTGACTATGTTTTGGGGGAGAATCATAGAAGGACTTTGGGCTAGAAGATACAGTGAATATTGAGAGCTCAGTGGGATGATCTTTAGGATCTTGGAAGACATGAATGTTGAGAGGCATTGAGAAAATGGAGACTTGGCTTATGAAGTTTCAGAGGGAAATTTAAAGACTCTATCAGGGCCACTTTTTATTTTGAATTAAGATTCTGTGGTTCTGATTAGTTGGGGCTGAAAAATAAGCTGTGATTAACAAGATATCAGAACTACTAAAGCAAAATTTTGCTTTGCTAGGATATTTGACACTGGTTGGCTGGAGGAGCTAAGAAATAAGCTGTGAATAAGAAGAGACCATCATCACTGAGGTGAAAGCTGAGAAGTATTTTCTGAGAGCACAGAGATGTTATATTGCAGAGGTGGCCAGGTTTGTACCTTGTTCTGGCAGCCAGATTTGGTAATATGTAAGAGTCACCCTGGTGATACTGGTTTTGAAGGTAGAAAAAAGTCATGGAGAGAAGATGAGGGTTGGTACTGTGAAGAGTCAGGAGAGGCCATTGGTGAAGGTGCAGCCTCAGTGGTAATTGAAGGCCCAGGATTGAAGGAGTCATGCAAATAATTTGAGGCTTGGTACCATGAAGAAAGCAGGGGGGGAGGGGGCTATTGGTGAAAGTATAGCCCAGTTGCAGCAGAAGACCCCAGCATTCTGGAAATGATGGTACCATGGGATGACCACCAAGAACAGCAGCAGTGGAGTGGAGCCAGCTGGAGCATAGAAGACAATCTGTGTGTGCTGTAGAAGATGGAGCTGGAGAAGTGACCCAAGTCCTTTGGAGGAATCTAGAAGATCATGAGTGGATCCCAGATATTGGACAGTTGAAATTTGGTTTTGCTTTGATTTGATTGTGACTGTGCCCAGATTTTTCCCTCTTTTTTTAATTTATTTTTTAATTTAATTTTTTTTCATTTGACATTCCAACCCCTGTACTCCTTCCCTCCCCTACTCTCACTCCCCACATCTCCTCCCCATCCCACCCTCATCCCCTTCTCACAGGGGATACAGTCTGCTTTGGGTAGTCAAGACAGGCTGGCATACCAAGTTGGGGCCAGACCAAGTGCCCCACCCACTACAACATGGCTGAGTAAGGCATCACACTATAGGGAATGGGCTATAAAAACCTAATTACTTGGGATAAGTCCTGGTCCCATTGTCAGAGGACCCACAAATACATTAAGCCATGCAACTGTCACCCACATTCAAAGGGCCTAGTGCAGTCCCATAAGTAAGAAAGTATTTTTAAAGAAACCCAGAGATGAAAGTCTTGAACTTTTAAAAGAGATTAGATATTTTAAAGACTGAAATTTTAATGTGCTTGAATTTGTATAGACTGTGGGACTTTTAAATTTTATGATTTTATTTATTTATGATTTTAATGTGAGATCTTGGGGATGAATAAGGAAAGGAAGGTTGTTGATTAATAGTGATACGTTTTTATAACAAGGTGACAAGGGGTCAGTTTTACAACTTGACACAAGCACAAACTAGAGTCATCAGAGGAAGGAGCCTCAGTTGAGCAAAAGTATCCATGAGAATTTTCTCAATTAGTGATCAGTGGAGGAGGGCCCAGCCAATGGTGGGAGGTGCCATCCCTGAACTGGTCCTAGGTTCTATAAAAAGGCAGACTGAGCAAGCCATGGGAAGCAATCTAGAAAGCAGGTCCCTTCCATGGCTTCTCCTTCAGCTCCTGCCTCTAGGATCCTGCCCTGTTTTGAGTTCCGGTCCTGACTGCCTTCAGTGATGAACAGGAATGTTGAAGTGTAAACCTGATAAACCCTTTCCTTCCCAACTTGCTTTTTTGGTCATGGTGCTTCATCATGCTCCTATTTACGATTAAGGAGGTTTTTGTGGTAGATAAGGGGAAAAGAACAGCCAGAGGCATCTGGAAAGATCTAGACTGAATTTGCCATGAGAGGGACAAGCTAGTGGGGAGAGTGAGAGAGGAAAAGAAGAGAGAGAGGTTGGGAAGTGGACTAAGAGAAGAATTGTGAACCAAGAGGCCAAGAGAGGAGAAGAACCAAGAGGTTAAGAGAGCACATGTAAACCAAGAGGGCACACAGCCAAAATGGATGAGTTAAATAGGAATCAAAGCCCAGGAAAAGAAGTGAAATCTAGCCCCTGGTGGGGGAGGTGTAGGTGACTGGGCAGGTGAGAAGTGCAGGGACGAGCCAAGGGAGCCAATTGACTTGTCCCCAGTTTCTTTGGGACCTGACCACTCTTAGCTTGCTAACTGAAATTTCAGCTTCTCTGCCTCTTTGGAGATTATGGGATGAGACAGAAAGTCCCAAACCTAAAACCAAATGGTTGACTCTCCAAGAATCCCTGCTGTATTAACATTAACTATTTTTCATCCTGACTTGACACAAAGTGGGATCATTTTGGAAGACAGAACCTCACCTGAGAGAATTTTGTTACAGACTTGGCCTATAGGCAAATCTGTTGTATAAGTTCTTTTTTTATTAATTAAAATTTTCATTTATTTTATATCCCAACCAAAGTTTCCCCTCCCTCCTCTCCTCTCATCCCCTCTCCCTCAGCCTGCCCTCTGCCCTGCCATCTACTCCATCTGTTACCTTTCATAAAGGGGTAGGCCACCCACAGGTGTCAACAAAACATGACATATCAAGTTGAGGTAGGACTAAGCTCCTCTCTTTGTATTAAGGCTGGGCAAAGCAATCTGGTATGGGGAATAGGTTCCAAAGCCAGTTCAAGCATTAAGGACAGGCCATGATCCCACTTCTAGGAGTCTTACAAATAGACCACTCTATATAACTGTCACACAGATGTAGAGGACCTAGGTTGGTCCCATGTAGATTCCTTAGCTGTTGGTCCAGAGCCTGTGAGCTCCTATGAGCCCAGATTAGTTGTTTCAGTCAGTTCCCTTGTGATGACCTTGACCTCTCTGGCTCCAAGAATCTTTCCTTTCTTTCTTCAACAGGATTCCTGGAGCTCAGTCTGGTGCTTGGCTGTGGATCTCTGCCTTTGTTTCCATTAGTTACTGGATGAAGACTCTCTGATGACAATTAGGGTAGTCAACAATCTCATTACAGGAGATAGCCAGTTCAGATACCCTCACCACTATTGCTAGGAGTCTTAGCTAATGTCATTCTTGAGGATCCCTGGGAGTTTCCCTGGCACCAGGTTTCTCCTTAACCCCGATAGACAACTCCCCATCAAGACATCTCCTTCATTACTCTCCCCCTCCATCCCACCTCCAACTCTCCCAACCTGATCCTTCATATTCTCATCCTCACTCCAACCCAAACACAGTTTACCCAAGAGATCTCTTCTATTTCCCAGTAAAAGTTTTTAATTGGTGATTGATATGGAAGGGCTCAATTCACTGAATTCACTGTGGGTTGTGCTATATCTAGACAGTTAATCCAAGGTGCTATATGAAAGCAGGATGAGAAAGCCATGTAAAGAAAGCTAACAAGCATCATTCCTCTATAGCCTCAGCTTCACTTCTTGCCTCAAAGATCTTGCCTTGAGTTCCTTCCCTAACTTGTTTGTTGGAAAACTGTAAAGTAGAAGGGGAAGTGGACATAAATCCTTTCCTCTCCAAGTTGCTATTACTCATGGTGTTTTATCACACCAACAGAAACACAAAGTAAGACTATCTCCAACCCAAGCTATCTTGCTTCTAGCCCCTCCCTAAGCAGTACCCCAATATATAAAAAAAAGAAAATTTAATTCTGGAAATTCCACAGGGCTTTAGGGTTTTTGTGTCAGAAAATTGGGTTTAAAAAATGAATGTTTCACAATTTATAAATATCTATATTCGTATCTAGCTATCTCTATCTATACCTATCTACATCTACCACCTACCTATATACCAGCCACAAAAGTTTAAACCTACAATTTGTCCTACCTACAAGATGTTCTGGTGTAGAGAGCTGTGCACAGCCGCACCCATAAGATGGCACCGTCTTCTGCCCCCGCCTTCCTGATGGTGAGTGCTGTCGGGAGTAAACAACTCCATATTTGGCTTGGTCCTAGGATCTGGCTTGCTTCTGTGAACCTGGACCTTTCCGCAGTGCCCATGTGGCAGGCTGGGGTTGGCCACCCAGGGGCTATTTAGGTCATGGGCAGACTTTCCCCGGGGTCAGAAGATTGTTCAAGGTTCCTGAGTAAACTGCTGAAAGAAGAGCTCAGTGTTGCGTCTTCCTTGCTGGTCGCCGCAGTCGTGACATGCTGGCATAAATATGATGCAGATATTGGGAGATTGGCCAACCAATGAGTCCAGCTTGAGACCCATGCTAGGATAGAGGGTCCACCCCTGACACTGTTTGGAGGGCCAGGATCCATAGGCTAGATAGCCCAGAGACATAGGATAGAACCAAACACAACTGGTGGGAAAGAAAAAAAAAAAAAAAACATTAATTAAATGATTCCTAATGATACTCTATTATATTTATAGATTGGTGTCTAGTCCAATTGTCACCAGAGAGGCTTCATCCAGAAACGGATGGAAACATGCAAAGATCCCAGCCAAACATTAGGCAGAGCTCAGAGAGTTCTGCTAAACAGACTGGGAAGAGAAGAGGGAGGAGAAGCTTTTTCAAAATTAGTCCTTGGGATTCAACTAAATTCTTTCAAACTTAGTGGAAAATATTCATATTATTTTGGACATTGCTAAATGTTAGTTGACATTTTGTAGTATTTTTAACTATTTCTGAGAGAGCACCCAAACTAAAGCTTAAAACATTAACCATGAATCAGAAAATAATTTCAAGTGTTATATAGCAGAAGATAATGAATTTTACTGTTTTAGTTCATATATAATACTTTCTTCAAAATGGGTAGTGCAGTGTTATTCTTCAATGAATTTTTTGAAAGATGAATTGAAAGAATAATGAAAATTGCTTTAAAATTGTAGCTCCTTTTGAAATTTAATGCCTGTAGCATTATTAAAAAATTTACATGCACATTTTAAGTCAAAGCTTTACCATTATGAACAGTTATTGTAGTTTTGAATCTAAACAAGTGGTGCATATTTTAAATTATGACATTCTTCAGGCCTGATGCACACAGATATGTTTATCTGGTACTAAATTTAGCATTATCAAACTATATGATAAATGGATGCTATTGCCAGTAAATACAATTTAAACATGAGTGGCATGTAAAATGTTTTCAAATAATTCAAATGACCAGCAATTGAATTTATCCTTCTTACATAATTTTAGAAACCGCATATTTATGCCTATGAAAAATGCTTATAAATAAATGTATTATTATGGATTCTGAGATTATATTTGCAAGATTAAAAACAAGTGTGATTTACCATTACAAATATCCAAGTATATATTTAAATTTTCAACCTAGCTAATTTCCTGGATTCTTAGTATTTGAAAGGTGAGTATTAAATTTCAATATAGAGATGGCAATTATATCTTGTGAAGAGAACTTTCGGGGGCGGGGGAGAATACTATGCTTGAGTGAAATATTATAAAGGAAAGACTGACTGACAATGAGACAATTGGAATATTGCAAATCCAGAACCAAATTATCGTGGGCTTTATTTTGCCTCCTTAATAGTGTTATGGCTGTTCTTGGTCTCCAACTTGACTACTTCTGTAATTAACCAAAATCCAAAAATGAAAGGCAAAGTTGTGAGAGTTTTTTGCTTAATTTGCAATAGGTAGATTCACTTCTAATCCAAATCTTTGATGTAAGAAGACATATTTAAAAAAAAAATCTGGATTACAGATAACACTTTCTGCAAGGGGCTTTTATAGACCATCCTCTTAGCATGGTATGTACAAGCATAAAATCATAACATTTTCCTCTCATAATGTTTCTCTTTAAATTTCTCTGTTATTTAGATAAATGTTCAAGTACATTTACAAAGTAATGCAGACATTCTTTTTTCTTTCATTGAAAGACCAAATCACTTTAAGAGATATCAGATGAAGTGACTCAAGAGGTTGCTCAACAGGTAAGATAACCAACAGCTCTTACAGGATCGAGTTTGTTTCCCAGCATCCACAGGGTAGCTAAAAACCATCTGCAACTCCTGTTCCAAGGGATCCAACACTCCTGTGGATTCTCTGTGTATCAAGTATATGAATGCTATGCAGACAGGCATGCAGATAAACAAAGCACACAAAATCCACACACATAAAATCAAAGTGAAGTATCAAATAAATCACATTTTTATGTCCTGTTAAACTAAGATTTAATTCAAGACAGTGCATGCAGATTTCTTCAGGATACAAAAAGTGACTTACAATCTATGTTTCATGAAACAAGCGCATCTATCTTCTAACATTGCAATATTTGTAATTCTGAAGAGATAAGAGAATGAATGTATAAGTTTTAATGGTATTCTCTGTGTGTGCATGTTTGTATGGTTTATGTTTGTGTAATATGGAGGGCAGGGTGTGTATGCATATGTATGCACCCTGCCTGTGAATGCCAGAGTTAAGTCTAATATGTCTTCCTCAATCACTCTCTAGCTTATTTTGTGATACAAGATGTCTCACTGAAACAAGATCTCATCAATTCAGCTGAGCTATATTTCTGTTTGTACCTTCCCAGTGCTAGGATTACAGGTGTGTGCTGGCACACTAGGTTCATTATATGTGAGCTAGAGTTCTAAAATCAGATCCTCAAGCTTACACTTCTACCATTTTAACAACCGAGCCATCTCACTGGCACATGTTTCAATTAAGCTAAATAAAATTAATTAGAATATAATAATTTTCTAATTCATCCCTATAGTTTAACCTACAAGAAACACACACAAGACTACACTGGTTTAAATAATTGAATATTTTATGATATATAGTGTTTTTTTCTAGTCCAAAAGTAACTGTTAATAGACTAGACATGGTTGATGTAATTCTTGACTGTATGGATTGTATATACTTATTGTATATACTTTATCTTGTATTAGTTATAAGCTTCTTTAATTATTTAGACAAAAAGGGGGAAATGTGGTGATGTTGTGTCCCCGAATATCTTGTGTACCATAATAAACTTATCTAGGATCAGAGAACAGAAGAGTTACTAGATAGACCTAGAGTCCAGAAAATGGTTTGCACATACCATTAATCCCAGGAAGTGATGGCAGGAAGCATAAAGGTATATAAAGCATGAGGATCAGGAACTAGAGGCTTTTTACGCCTTTACGTTTTTAGCAGCAATTCAGCTGAGAACCATTTAGATGAGGACTCAGAGGCTTCCAGTTTGAGGAAACAGGATCAGCTGAGGAATTTTCGAGGTGAGGTTAGCTGTGGCTTGGTCTGTTTCTCTGATCTTTCAGTGTTCAATCCAGTATCTGGCTCTGGGTTTGTTTTTATTAATAAGACATTTTAAGATTCATGTTACAAGTAACTACAGTGTTTTATTAAAAATGGCAAACCTTCAGCCTCTAAGCGCTTCTGTTGTTTTAAGACTAAATGTTGCCATAGAAAAACATGTATTTATACTCAAGACTTTTAGGAAATATTTTCCTAAAATATATAAACTATCATGGAAAATTTGCCTAAAATTTAACATTTATAAAGTCAAGTGACATTTTAGATTATGCTGCTTGAGAAGGTCTGCCTTTGACTATTGTTTAAATCTATAAAATTGCATTGAATGATATAGCAATAAATTTAATGAGAAGAATTACATTTAGTGATAAATTATTTTGAAATAATTTCTCTGAAAACTTTTCTTTATTCAATTTATTCTTTCTGGCTACAATCAATGTCTTAGCCTGTATACTATTAAATTAGAAAAATAATGTTTTGATATGGTATTTAAAAGTAATTTGGCTGTAATATATCCCAAACACTATTCTATTTTATTAATGCAACAAAAATATTGTATGTTGATATACTGTCCCTTTAAATGTAGATCAAACATATTATTCATGTTTTCATAATTAAATAATTATTACATAATATTCCAAAGCAGTGACAATTTAAGTAAATTGTAAAATTATGAGAGAATAGATTTCACAGTGATTCTTATGCTGTAAAAACAGTATAGAACTAGGTTTTAATATAATTCAGTAAATTTCTGTATATCAACTGTAGGTTTAAATTAAAAGGTTCAGAGTAAAATTCTTTCTTATTGATATATAAGAATGAAACACATTAAGAAAAATGCAAATACAATATAGAATTCATGGCAATAAACAATACAGTATATATTTGTAGCAGTTTTAGTATTTGTTTTACGGAGCTCCAGTCAAGAAATAGTTTCTATGTGTTGAGAAAAATATAGTTTTGAAATTAAAGATAAATTTGGCTTGCCATTTTTTTTTTACTATAACACCAACACATTTTGCTCTGAATTTACTATAAAAGTGCAGCCTATTTGTTTTCAGGTTCATTTCCCCTGGGATACTATGGCAGTAAGTGGATAATCCATAACTTGATTTCACACAATTAGGCATCCCAGTATGCACTGGGAATAGAGCAAATGAAAGAGTCAGGGCATTTGCAACAAAGCTCCCTGCAGGCTCATTATTGGCAGTGTCCTGAACCATTACAAGCCTTCAGACCAGAGAGCTCAGAAATGCATGCTGTGGTATACCACAATCATTGAAATATAGCATAATGCATTTTCTAATGTTCTAATCTATATTAACCTTTTCTTTTACAAAGCCAATACAATTATGTTTCACGTATAGACAAGTACTAATTTAAAGTATTTTCAAGATTAAAACACATTTGGGCCGGGCGGTAGTGGCACATGCCTGTAATTCCAGCACTCCTTAGGCAGAGGCAGGTGGATCTCTCTGAGTTTGAGGCCAGCCTGGTCTACAGAGCTAGTCCAGGACAGGCTCCAAAGCTACAGAGAAACCCTGTCTCGAAAAATAAAAAAAAAAAAAATTGGGAATAGGAAGATGCAAATATTTGAGTAATTGTAGCTTTTAAGGTCTTTTGATTCCTGATAATGCTATATCAAGTTCTAATCTCCAAATTCAAACTCAACTTAATATGAGATTTTGTGTATTATTTTAAAAAGTATAATGTAAAGAAGTAATAGCATTATATTAGAATTTATACTTTTTGTGAGAAATCCAACTATTAACAATATAAAGAAATTCAATGTAGAGCACTGTCTTTATTCTTGTCATTTTGGCAAATAGTATACAAACAATGAATTCACAGTTCAGAAAGAAAATAAAATAAGGAGAAAAAGGTGAGAACACCAAAAGTATGGTGTTCATGATGATGCCTAAAAATCATAAATATCATGGATATACATAGTCCATTATGATAGACCAATTTAACTTTAAAATAAATTGTATCTGTGTGCACATACATACATGTGTATGCAATTGTCACTGTAGCACAGAAGGGGACATCAGATATGCTATTGCAATAGTTAGGCATGGCTCTGATGGCATAATATGAATTTAAGTGTTAAGAACTGACCTCTGGCCTTATGCAAGAGTAGCAAGTATCCTTAACCATGGAACCATCTCTCCAAATCCAGGATGAACTATTTTACAATGTGGATCAGAATAGTTACTTAATTACACTATCAAATTCAGGTTTGGTATGATTAATAATGAAGTCATAAATGTCTTTTAATTAAATTGAGACGTCTACATAAAACCAATGACATATATACTGAAAGAAAATACAATACAAAATGCCATGGTCAACCACAATATAAGTTTGTTATCAAAGGTGAAATATAGATTATAGTTCATCTACATAAAGTGACTAAATGTGAGATGTGCAGATGATCCATGTACTGACTTCTGTAACTTTTGCATATATATGCAATATATATATATATATATATATGTATATATATTTGTGTATGTATATATACTATATGTGTCTGTGTAAGTAAATGCTATGTGTGCAGTTATCCACAGAGTCTATAAGAGCACACTGTCAGATCCCTTGGAACTAGACTTACTAATGAATTCTGAGAACCACACTTGGGTTTTCTGGAAAACAAATATGTACTCTTAATCATTTAGCTATTCTTCCTTTGTCCTGGTGGATAGTTACCTATTTTTACAACTATAACTTCAGCATCAGTAAATTCTATGCCCCATACCTAATTTTATACCTATAAAATCATGCACACAAATATATAGTATGCAATTAGTAAATATGTTAACTAAATTCATAAGAATTAAAAATAACCATGAACCTAAAGACACAGTCTATAATTTTTCATACTATTGTATAAACTGGATCTAAAAGCAGTGGAATGATGCACTTCTTTTTCTTTTTTCTTTCTTTTTTTTTCTTTTGACCTTCTGTGTAGTTTCAAACACTTATATTGATGACTTAAATATTATCATAACAATATATACTTTACAATAGTTACGTAAAATATTGAAGAGCAAAACTGCATGCTTTATATAGCCAGAAAAAATTTTATTATAAATCAAGATAATTTTAGCTTTTACAATTTATATCATTTAAAAATCAAATAGTTTATACAAGATAGCTATTTTTTTCTTGGACTGATTCTGTTAAGAAGGTTAGCATAGTTTTGATTCATAAAGGAAAACAGAGGGACATGCTAACAGATGCAGACTCATTGCCTAGAAGGTATTTTAAACATTATGCATCTCACACCATGGTAAATGTGTGAAGAAGCATATTCAACACTGAAAACAGTCTTAGATATTTTGTCCCAGAGTCTACATCATAAGCATATGGCAAGCTCACCATATATAACTAGGAAATAATTTTTAGTAAAGACTTTGAGGTACTATGTAAGGATAAATGCAAGTAGTACTTTTAAGAAAAATAATAATCAGCAAGTAACACTGGATTTTGATATTTCTCATTTCCACTCGTCATGCTCCATTTCTGGATTTTCTTGTGTGAACAAAACTTTCCATGTACTCTCCTGAAGCTCTTAATCCACTCTTGAAACAATTATTTGCTATCTTTAGAGTGACTTTCAGGACACTAGCCAAACACTAAAAGTTCACTAACATCAATTCACCATTTGTAACTATTAAAAATGTGTTATAAATTGAATAAAATTAGCTAAACATGGTTTGGAATGCAGATAAGTGAAGGAAGTTTTACCAAGAATATATAAAGCCTTAGTCTTGATCCAGAGTGCTGAAACACCAACAAAAAAGCCATATTGTACAGGTGTGTATATAAATATACATGTACATATTTCCATATCATAATATGTACACAGGAACAGACATTTTAATACATATACACATATAAGAAATCCACTTGTATTTGTGTTCTTCATTCAGTGTCAGGAATGTATAGGAGATATAAAATTTCATTCTTATTTATTACACAATAAGATGAATTATCTTCTGATAGAAGTGAAATGGGCTGTTTTCTCCAAGCTCACCTTTAATCCTCAAGCATAATTTGATAAAATTTTATCATTCCATCTTCACCACATACTGAACAAGATCTATGTGTTCCAGAGCCTAAAAAGAGAAACCTGCCAGAATTACTAAGTATTTGAAGTATATTGGGGGACAGAGCCAAGATACAAGGCAGAAATAAACACTAACCTCCCACTGTGCCAAAGAGAAAACCAGGCCTGTTTGCTGCACTAGTGGACTTCATAGCTATTGGGGATGAAATATTAATGAAGAAGTGCTTCCTACAATAATGCAGTGGGTCTAAAATAGGCAGTGAGTGAAAGAAAACAAAATCAAGAGAATTCATTTCATATGACTACGATTTTATGTATTTCAAATAAAGCAAAACTCAGCGCATGGTGATAGATATCATAAGCAGAGTTATTTTAGGGTCTAGAGACTGGCTGGTGGCTTCCTGATGCTGGTACTTTTCTATTTATTGATCTTCATGCTAATTAAATAGGTGTGTTTGCTTAGAGGTAATCATTTTGTCATTCATCTATAATAGCTATAATTTACAATGTGTATGTTACATTTGATTTTTAAAAGAAAAAAGAAAAAGAAGTAGTTCCTTTATGAAAAATGTTTTGAAGGAAAGCATTAAGCCACCTAATGCACACAACTACATGCAGATCTATAGCATTAGCTGCCATTAAAAAAGGATTTTCAGAGAAAAGAGAAAAAAAGTTCCAACTTAGAGTATCCATGCACTAATTCCAGAAGAAATATGACTTTTAAAATTACAAAAATTAAACATGAATAAACATATTTTACATGAAAAATTGAAACTATTTTCTTTATCTCATTTTAAATACAGTTTTTCAAGTCTTGAGATGGGTATTATCGTCCTGATTTTCTAATTTTCTCCTATAGTCAAAAACTTGAAGTCTAATGTCTGTCAATATTCAATTCCACAGAAAAATGGGTTTTGCTCACCATTTTTCTCTTACTTTTTGAGAATATATTATTATATAAACATGTCCCTCTTCCATTTCTCCCCTCCTAACTTCTCCTATCCTTCCTTGCTCTCTTATGAATTCATGACTTCTTTTTTCATTATTATTACACTCAGATTCATATGTACTATCACTAGGAATATATGTGCATACTCTAAGTACGACCTGTTTGGTCTGTGTAATGTTACTTGTGTGTATGTTTCCAGGGCTGCCCTACTGGCATTGTTTGGTCAATTAGTGAAACTATTTCTACCACTGTCTCTTTAGTTACTTGTAATTCTTTGTATAGGTTTGAGAACTTATGGACTTCCCAGCATTTCTTTTGGTATGCCCAGTGTTGTCATACTTGTTCAAGTCATGCCTAAACAGTCATGTTGGTGACACAGTTATGAGTGCATCCTGTAACATGAAATTTCTAATGTTAGTAAATGTGTGTAGAATAAGAACAATCTAAAATAAGGATCTAATAAAATAGTATGCACTATTTCAAGCCAGTTTTTTCTCCTTACATAAATTAAGAAATAAATGATACTACAAAATCACTGACTAAAGGTGAAGAAATTCACAGTACCCTCTCTACACCTACACGGTAGGGGATCCCACACAGTCATTGGCATAGTAAAGCACTAATGGAACTCAGAGGTTTATAAAAACACAAGGGAATCAAGATTGGAAAGGTATATGGGCCATCTGGGAAGAAAGAGAAGTAAAGAGCAGGTGTGATCCAATATATTGTAAACATGCATGAAATGTAAAATTTTTAAAATATAAGTTGATGATCCAACTTCCACTCCAAACATCTGGGACCATTTCATAGGTAAGATATGTTAACAGAATCAGCATTTCATCTTCCTTTTCCTAGGCTAAGCCCTCCAATGTATTCTCAGCTCACTTGAAATCTTAACAGCATTTTATTTCTGTGGTATGACTGATAGTCACTCTTATGACCTTGCCCTTGTAAGTGATTTGATCTTTCTCTCTTGCAGGTTTCAATACTCTGCCTTTATACTGTGCATTTAGTATTTCAATTAAGCTCTGTTGAAGGGGAGTTTCTTTTGTAGTCCTATCAATTTGGAGTTCTGTAGGTATCCTGGTACAAGGATTTGGGAAAGTTTCACATCAAGTTATTGAAAATAATCTCAATGGCATTGGTATGGTGTCATTCTTCTATGTCCATAGTTTTTTTTTCTAGTATTTTTATTTTATAATTAACTTAATTTCACATATCAGTCACAGATTCCCCTGTCATCCCTCCTGCCACCCCCCAATCCACCTCCCTTTCTCACCTCCTCCAAGGCAAGGCCTCCCCTGGGAAGCCAGCCTAGCCTGGTAGACTCAGCTAAGGCAGGTCCAGTCCCCTCCTCCCTACACTAAGGCTGAGCAAAGTGTCCCAGCATGGGCCCCAGGCTCCAAAAAGCCAGCCCATGAACCAAGGACAGGTCCTGGCTCCACTGCCTGGGGGGCCTACCAAAGAGTTCAAGCTAATCAACTGTCTCAGGGAGATACTATGTGCATAGTTTAATGTTTGATTGTGTACTCAAACTCTCCCATGTTCTATTTTAATGTATTTTTGAAATTGAGCATTCAGCTTTACTGAAACTCTAAAAAACACCAAACATTCTCAAATTATTCAAAAACATCAAATAGAGAAAAATAAATTTATCCCAATACCAACACCAGCCAAATTCAAAATACATCAATAATTTGTTCATTTTAAACATTCAAAGTCTACTTTAGTCATAAGTTCAGATGATTAACCTCCCTTTCAATACTAATGCTATAATTGTTTTTATATTGATCTCTTTGTCAGCAAAATACCTAATGGAATTTCAATATTATTTAATTAATGAATTAATTAAGCAGGTGTGGTGGTATTGTGTTCCCCAAAATATTGTGTGTTCCCAACAATATTGTGTACCCTAATAAATTTATCTGGGGTCAGAGAACAGACAGCCACTAGAACAGAGCCAGAAATGGTGGCTAGAAAATGGGTCAGAGCAAGCCATAACAGAAGTTGGGCAGTGGTGGTGCACGCCTTTCCTTTAATCCCAGAACTGAGAGGCAGAGCTAGCCAGATCTCTGAGTTCAAGGCCACTTTAGAAACAGCTAAACTTGGTGACCCATGCCTTTAATCCCAGAAACCCAGCCTTTAATCCCAGGTAGTGACAGCAGAAAGAGAAAGATATATAAGGCGTGAAGACCAGAAACTAGAAGCATTTAGGTTAAGGATTTGGCTGATTTAGCGTTCAGGCTTTGGAGCAGCACAGTTCAGCTGAGAGCCATTGGGATGAGGACTCAGAAGCTTCCAGCCTGAGGAAACAGGATCACCTGAGGAACTAGCAAGGTGAGATAGCCATGGCTTGTTCTGCTTCTCTGATCTTCTAGCATTCACCCCAAAACCTGGCTCCAGGTTTGATCTTATTAATAAGACCTGTAAGATTCCTGCTACAAACAGGATTTTAAGCAGAGTGGTGAATATAAAGTATGATAGTTATGTTAACCATATGGTTACTGTGAAAAATAATAATGGAGATGAATCAAAACATTTAAGACAAAATAGCACATTTTTTTGGTGTGTGTGTGTGTGTGTGTGTGTGTGTGTGTGTGTGTGTGTGTGTGTATAAAGAAGTGAAATCACCTTTTCAAAAGATATCCACATCTCTTTGTTGTTTTATCATCTTCCAAAATGGTCAACATACATAGCCATGTTAGTTATATGTGTCCAACTGTGTAGGACTCATCACAGAAACTATGATACTTATACCCAGGTGTCTATGTATCTATGTAAAAAGATTGTTGATTTACAAGATTTTGGAAATTATTTCACATTTTAAATATGTAAGAAAACATTATGGTCCCACAATTCAAAAGAGGTCTGGGTACAAATATAAAGCATTCAAGTTAATCATTGACAATATAATGAACTCATCACTAGCCTGAGATAAGATACATGAGTCTCTCTCTCTCTCTCTCTCTCTCTCTCTCTCTCTCTCTCTCTCTCTCTCTGCATATATATGTGTGTGTGTGTGTGTGTGTGTGTGTTGTATGTATATGTGTAAATATGTGTGTTAAATATATACATATGTAATAGGCCAACTTAAACATTTTTTAACATTTTCTCTAGAATATTTAACAATTTGCTAGACAAAGAGTACTTCAGTAAGCGATCTGATATCTCTGGGATTGTATTCATGAATCAAGGGAAGTAGAGCATCTTTCCTTCTCTGTAAGTCTGTAGAATACACCAAAGACAAACGTTTAATGAGCTGCGTTACTGAAAACTTTACTTTCTAATGAGTTGAGTAACCAGGTTTAAGATATGGATTTTGCTAGCAGTACTCCAGTCTCTTGAACTGCGACTGGCTAAGCTTTTATAACCGCAGGCTAAATACCACGTCTCTGGCCTTATCAGGCTTCCATTTGAAAAACAGTGTCAGAGGGTTCATGGAGACAGATGGATAAATGAACAAAAGCAAAATACCATCCTAAATCTGTCCCTTCTTTCTTGGTCTGCTGCCAAATAGGACTATATTTCTGTAGGAAACTGGAATAAAATGCTGGCAGAAATTTGTTTGCCCATGTCAGTTTTCCCTTTGAATTGTACCTTCTCCATCTCACAGACTGGATTTTAGGAATTTCTTCACAGCAAGATTTTAGTAAGCTTTCTCCTTTTATGAATTAGTCCCTGGAAGAAAGTTAATCTACATATTCAACAGTTAAACTGTCTCCTGTTGTAGGGTGTGCTGTGTCTTTTGTGAGCTAAAAAGGTCATTTGTGTGAGTCCTAACTCCGTAGACTGTGCGCCTGGAAGAACAGAGTGGGTCAGAGGTTCAGTCAGGCAGAAGTGGCCAGAAAGTCCCAGGAAAGCATGGGCATCCACAGCAAGGGGGAGAGGTGTCTGAAGAAACCCCCTTGTCACCATCCTGATCTCAGGTTTTAACCTTGAAAAATGTAAAAAAAAAAAAAAAATGAATTTTTGTTTATGCCTCCAATCTGAGGAAGTTTGCTATAGAAATCCTACGAGAAACACACACACACACACACACACACACACACACACACACACACACACACATAAATTCAATATGATATTTTGAGCCTTACTGACAGTTCTTTTTAGCACACATGGTTCATCGAATTATTGTACCAACAGCGTACCCAAAGAAGCAGCTAGTCATAAGAATGAGTTAAGGATTATTATAACAGGGCACACAAGACATATTAATTGCTTGGAAGGTACAAGATTGTTCAGTGATCTAAAAGTATAATACTTACTGCTCTTTTGTCAAAAAACTTTTTTTTTTCATCTGAGATGCAAAATGCACTATCTTTTGTAATTAATAACAGAGACATTTATTTCAGGGGTTGCTATGATATAATCATGTCTGTGAAAAATACCCAGATTACTAATGATATGCCAATAATCTATATTATATTGAGTTGATCTGAAAAAGACACCTTCATAGTTACTTAACATGTTAATTTAAAAATGAAATGTGAGGGTTCCAGGAGCGGCAGGCGGAGTAGCAGGTGCAGAAGCATGCAGCTACTGTCTTCTCTGCCACCATGGGGTCCCAGCTGAGCACATTGAGCCCTGTGGCGCTCTCTCCTGTCTGGTTCCTCTACAGACTCTTCATGAAGCTATTTCAGCGCTCTTCACAAGCCATCACCCTCGAGAAAAGAACCCTGATGTCAAGTAGCCGATGTGGCTCATCGACAAGGAGATTATCAGTCATGACACTTGACCACTTGACGTTTCTGCCTTACCCTGCCTTTGCCCCAGCACATCCTGGGCCTTCCCATTGGCCAGCACATCTACCTCTCGAGTGGCCCTACACCCCCGTCTCTAGCGATGATGACTAGGGCTTCATGGACTTGGTGGTCAAGGTTTACTTCAAGGACAGCCATCCCAAGTTTCCTGCCGGAGGAAAGATGTCTCAGTACCTGGAAAACATGAATATTGGCGACACCATTGAATTACGGGGCCCCAACGGGCTGCTGCTCTACCAGGGCAAAGGGAAGTTTGCCATCCGTGCAGACAAGAAGTCCAACCCTATTGTCAGGACGGTGAAGTCTGTAGGCATGATTGCAGGAGGGACAGGCATCACCCCAATGCTGCAAGTGATCCGCGCCGTCATGAAGGATGCAAACAACCACACCGTGTGCTACCTGCTTTTGGCCAACCAGTCTGAGAAAGACATCCTGCTGCGGCCTGAGCTGAAGGAACTGAGGAAGTAACATTCTGCTTGCTTCAAGCTCTGGTACACAGTGGACAAAGCCCCGGACGACTGGAACTACATACAGCCAGGGCTTCGTGAACAAGGAGATGATCAGGGACCACCTTCCACCCGCTGGGGAGGAGCCGCTGATACTGATGTGTAGACCTCCACCCATGATCCAATTTGCCTGTTTGCCAAACCTGGAGTGCGTGGGCCACCCCAAGGAGCGATGCCTCGCCTTCTGATGGCCGGACGCTAGCCACTCCCATGACTGCTGTTCATGTATTCACCACAGCCACCTGTCCTCCCATTCCTTCCCCACCACTGTCCCTCGTCCTAACATCAGCTCACATCCATACTGGGGCCTGGGTTCAGCCTGGCCTGCCCGGCCCTGGTCATCCACCTGTACTGGCCACTGAGGGGCCTCTTTGGGATCAGGACTTTGTATCAGGTGGTCCCTGTTGACCACTTTCTGCATAGGCTCCTGTTTGGCACTAGCTAGCCATTATCAGAGATGTCCCACAACCACCCCTTTACACACACACACACACACACACACACACACACACACAGAGAGAGAGACAGAGAGACAGAGAGACAGAGAGACAGAGACAGAGACAGAGACAGAGATTGAGAGCTGTCCGTACCATGTCTACCCCTTGCCGTGGCCTACAGTCTATAGAAAGGAAGAGGGTAGGGTAACAGACACAGTCTCAAGACCCATGCCTACCATCCAACCACCTGCCTTAGGCCATGAGCTGGCCTATACCCCTCACACTACATTAGACGGTGACACCCAGAGGTTCTCTCAGGAGTATAGTATGAATCTTAAAGAGTGATATAGTATGAATCTTAAAGAGTGTTATTAATAAAACTCAAACCCGAGGCCAGTTATTGGGGTAAATGCTAGAAGATCAGAGAAGCAGAACAAGCCACAGCTATCTCACCTTGCTAGTTCCTCAGGTGATCCTGTTTCCTCAGGCTGGAAGCTTCTGAGTCCTCCTCCACATGAATCTCAGCTGAACTGTGTTGCTCCAAAGCTTAACTAACTACATGCTTTTTTTCTCTTTAGTTCCTGGTCCTCACGCCTTATATACCTTTTTCTTTCTGCCCCCACTCCCTGGGATTAAAGGTTTGGTTTCTGGGATTAAAGGCGTGGGTCACCATGCTTAGCTGTTCTAAAGTGGCCTTGAACTCAGAGATCTGGCTAGCTCTCTGCCCCCCAAGTGCTGGGATTAAAGGCGTGCACCACCACCACCCAACTTCTGTTATGGCTTACTCTTCCCATTTTCTAGCCACCATTTCTGGCTCTGTTCTAGTGGCTGTCTGTTCTCTGACCTCAGATATGTTTATTTCGGGGAACACACAATATTTCAGGGAACACAATACCCACCACACAGGAGGGTGTCTGGCACTGACAGGCTACCCTCCACTGTTGGCCAAGCGTTCCTGGGGCAGCACATGGACCTTTCCAAAACCTCATGCCCTCCCCCTGCAGCCTTGGGTGCCCTGAGTCATCAGCCCAACAGAGTGGGGTAGACCTTGGGATCCCCGATGTGGTCTGGAACCACCATTCTGGCTTGTTTCTCCATCTGAAACCTCCTGCCCGCCCGGTCCCCAGCCTGGGAGAGGGCGTCTGAGCAGTGCCTCTTGTCTGGGGGACAGACCCGGTGCCTGGCGCGGCCTCCAGCAGATGGTGTCACCTCCTGCACACTGGCTTTTTTAGTCATTTATGGGAAGAAAAGAGTTGAAGTAAAACTCTGTTAACACTGACCAAAAAGAAAAAAGAAAAAGAAATGTGAGAAGGAAGGGAAGGTAGAGGATTTCTATCAGCATAAAAGATGCGTGTGGTACCAGAAAGCAATTGTGGTAAAAGTAACACGATAAACACATTTATAAGAGATAGGGAAAAAAAGAGAACTTCTAGCATTATGTCTGAGGAACACTCAGTGGATGTGACTTCTTAGATGGAAAGGCTGGTGTTAGAAAATATTAGGATAGAGTTAGCAGCTGGAATTGGGAGGGAGAAGCAGAAGGATTTAGAAGTAATGTGGAAGAGGCAGCAAGGCTTTCACAGAGGAGGATTTCATGATGAAATTAGTGTTTAAAACAGATTTGTCAGACAGTGAAGGCTATTTATTTTCTTGGTATTTTAGTTTTATGGTTGTAAATCAAAGATAATGAAATATGACTTATAGGGAAATTGAGAGGATTAATTACAAAAGCTGATGTTTGTACAGAGCTTTAAGAAATGCTGAATTTGGAGTTTTCTTGCCTCTGAGTTCATAACATTTGAATTTCCCCTCTGGTGAATGACTGCTCATATTTTGTGCAGTTACTTCAGACTGGGCTGTAATAAAAGAGGTCTCTGGGAGCATTTCTGAAGAAAGCATTACCCTAGCAGAGCAATGGGTGCTTTCGAGCCCCTTGGCAATACAAAAAAGGGCAAGTTCTCAGGATTGGCAAGGTCACATGGAAGAGTTACAAAGAAACAGACATCACAGTCTAATTCTCTAACTATTCATTCATATCTCTTGTTCATTTTCATATTTCAGAGTAAAACTTCAGGTCACCCATAGGAAACCAACAAGATTCAAATGGCTAATATGAAAATGAGTAAAAGAATTAAAATTTGTTCACAAATGTCTCTAATACAATTTATTATAAGTAAAATAAATCAATGCTGTGGAATGACAAATCAATTTTAAAGGGATTTAGTAGCATAAAATACATTTAACTTGTTCATATACAAAGTACAATGGATGCTAAAGTATTTATTATTCTTGCATGGAGATTTATTTCACAGTCTTAGATCAGATATATGAAAAAATCTTCATCAGTTTTACAAAGCAATTTGTTTTCAGTGATTATCACAGCTCAAAAAACTAAAGTTCTGAGAACATTTGTAATACAAGATAATTTCAAAGATGTCTACAAATATACACCATAGTAGCCAAAGGACAGATTCTGAAATCATTGTTTCATGAGATGCATTTGATCTTTTCAGTTATCTTCTCTGTAATTTGGACATGTGACATTACAGTAAATCAGTTTATTTCCTTCCTAATAAAGCCCTCACAAATGCAGAAAGTTAATTAGATCAAAAACTTCCTAAACTATTCATCTATCTCTCCATCTACTTATTCAAAATGGAATAGCAGCAGTCACAATGGAGAAACACATATATCAGTTATATAAGTTTTTATTCTTAAGAGATATGTATGAGCTCATCTAACATAGTTTGCAATATAAATACTGGTAAAGGTTGGGGATTTAGCTCAGTGGTAGAGTGCTTGCCTAGCAAGTGGAAGGCCCTGGGTTCGGTCCTCAGCTCCAAGAAAAAAAAAAAAAGAATGCTTATTAAAAAAAAAAGCCAGGCGGTGGTGGTAAATGCCTTTAATCCCAGCACTCAGGAGGCTGAGCCAAGTGGATCTTTGTGAGTTCGAGGCCAGCCTGGTCTACAGAGCGAGATCCAGGAAAGGCACAAAGCTAAACAGAGAAACCCTGTCTCGAAAAAACAAAAAACAAAAATACTGGTAAATAACAGTAAGTAGAACAAACAAGATTATGTTTATTACTGTTATTGATTATAGACTGGGGAGATAGATAACAGGTCCTAGGAGTGAACCTACTTTTTTTCTATGCAGTCACATTGTCAAGTTTCATTTTTTTTATATAATTTAATTTAATTTTACATATCAGCCATGGGTTGCCCTGTCCTCCCTCCTCCTGCTCCCCCCCCCCGCCTTCCCCCCAGCCCCCCCTTCTCATCTCCTCCAAGGCAAAGATGCCCCTGGAGATTCAGCTCAAGCTGGTAGATGCAGTCCAGGTGATGGAAGTGGATGCAGAGATTCTCGGCCAGGCCGAGGAGTCCAATTGTCGAGAAAGAGGAGGGATTGTAAGAGTGAGAATTGTTGAGACCAAGATTGGAAAAAGCACAGGGACAAATAGCCAAACGAATGGAAACACATGAACTATGAACCAAAAGCTGTGGAGCCCCCAAGCTGGATCAGGCCCTCTGGATAAGTGAGACAATTGAATAGCTTGAACTGTTTGGGAGGCACCCAGGCAGTGGACCCGGACCTGTCAAGCTTCATGTTAAATACTCATGTTTAGATTTGTAGATTTGTACTGTTCTTAATTTTAATCAGAGATGCTTTCATTTTGGTTTGGCTTCTGTTTTTGTTTTGGAGTGGCAAATAGTTAATACAGATACTTATGACTGGCCAAAGTGTTTAATATAAATAAGTTTGAGTGATTAGCTGTGGGTTGACCATCTATATCAACTTTTCATCACACAAAGCTCAGGGAACCCATGAAATGGGACAGAATGAAGGTAAGAGACACGGAAGGGGAGAAGAGCTCTGCAATGCCAACATGTGGACATGACATAATTGTTGTATGTGTCAACTCATAACAGCTGTGTTATACACATAAGACTGCAAAAAAATCAAGCCAGTTGTGGGTGTGAGATAATTCTCCAAAGATCCAACCTCTATTGGAAGAGCTATTGGCAGTTGATGAAAGAGGAAGTCATTCTCTATGGGGATGTAGCAATGGGTAGGTAGCTCAAGCAACTGGATGGTCATACACCAATGTGACTATGAGCAACTTGATTCAAGGAGTTTATTAACAAGAAAAAAGTAATAAAAGGGGGGCACAAAATTTGAAGAAAATGGGGTAGCAGATTCTAGGTAGAATTGAGAGAGGGAATGGTAAATGGATATTATCAATATACATGTTATTAATGCATAGAAATTATAAAGAATTAAAACATTCTATAATAGTAATTTCACTTCTCTGTTATGAGTTATAATATAATGAATCCATGTATCTATTTTGGTGGTTGTTTTTGGGACTCAAATCCACAGCTCCAGAAAACTAGGTAAGTACTTTGCAATGCTACAACTTTGCAGCACTATATGTTTATTTCTATTAATAGGTACCTGCTTCAATTTCATAGGACTTTCACTTTGAAAGATTGTGAATTAGTGAACAAATTCACTTGAAAAGGGAAATGTAATAACTAAAATAATTTCATAAAATGTACAATAAACAATTCTGATAATATAAGTGTTTTATTATTAAATAAAATGAATTATTATTAAACAAATATAAGTATTTGGAAAATTTTATTATCACATACTGGAAAATAACATGTAGAATTCTCACTAACTACAAATACTAAATAGTACTCTGAAGGGTTCAGTACTTATGAAGAAAATTTTCCTGCTTTCCTACTTTCATAAATCTATGTTCATATGCATTACATCAGGAATATATTTGAGATATCAATTCACCCAACTGGGCCTGATATCATTAAGCAGATTAAATTAAATGATGGAAGCCCTGTGTAATAAAATGAATGTGTTTCTTTTTCTTGTTCATTATATTAAGTACAATCCTCTCTTGGGACTAAGTCATTAAATCTATTCTCTCAACCTAAGAAATAGAGCCATTAGATATTCAAGCTGATCAATACAAATGCCCAATGAACACAATCAGACCTAAATAATATTCCTGTTCAAAGGATGTTCTGTTTATTTGATATAGCAAGCAGACTTAACAGACAGGAAATGACATTTTTTGATTTTAAAATATATATTTATGTATTTATTATATATATATATATATATATATATATATATATATATATATATATATCACCAAATGATGACTGGCAAAGACACAATCAAAATAGGTTAGGATGTGAGATTAGACTAGCATTGAGTGAATCAAAGACAATGGAAATCAAAGAAATCACTGTTCAAATTTTTCAAAATATCATACACAAAGAAAACACTGTCAGGTTTAGATACCATAACATGCCTCTAGTATCTATAATCAAATATTTTTCAGTATTTTTTTATCTAAGTAAATATTACCTTAAAATACAGAAATCTGATTAAAGAAATCTCATGCAGTTTGATAATGAAGGTTCTGCCTAGTTTTATTCTAACTTATTATGCTGTATATGATTGATATTTCTTGAAGGCATGCTTTTTTCTTTTCTTTTTTTTGCCACACAATGGGTATTTTATTATTATCAACATCTTTGATACTATTATCTCTGTGATTTCTACCAAGAGAGTAATGTAACCTTTGACTAACACTATCACTGTAGCAGATAAATGGGAGTTTCCTGTTCACTTCGGGGAAACAAGGTAGATGAACTCCCACTGTGTGCCAGACTCTTCAGGGATGAGGGGGCAGTGAGGACAAGGTAGATAAAATCTGGAACCTCCCTGGGCCTTTCAGAGGTGAAGGATGGGAGAGATTTTTTTCTAAAGGGAAATGGAGGAGGAGTGGATCTGGGTGAGAGGAGAGGTGGGAAGTGTTACTGGGAGGCCTGGAGGGAGGGGAAACTGCAGTCAGGAGACATGAGAGAAGAATAAATATTGAAAAGAAAGAGAGGAGGGTTAGTAAAGAGAGAGAAAAGACAGAGAGAGGAAGAAAGAAAGAAAGAAAGAAAGAAAGAAAGAAAGAAAGAAAGGAAGGAAGGAAGGAAGGAAGGAAGGAAGGAAGGAAGGAAGGAAGGAAGGAAGGAAGAAACCTATCTTTCAGACAGGAAGATCTTCAGAAAGGCTTCCAGGAACACAGGAAGCCTGGAAGGGGAGATGGATTAAATGATCTTCCAAGAGTCACGCAAAATGCTTAAATGAACTACTTAATGTTAATCCACTTCATATGTATGTATCCACTTCATATACTCTGCAAGAGAATATATTTGTTTCCATGCATTGTTGTTGACAATGAAGTTTTGTCTACAAAAATATCATTAAGATCTACCATAAAATTCATACTGGCTCATTTATTTAATTTTTATTAGTCTTCTTTTTGTGCATGTGCATTTACATATTTGGGTATGTGTGTCACCATGTGTGTATACAAACCTACTCAGTATGTATGTGTGTATGTGGAGGCAGAGGTTGATACTAAGAATGTTCCCTAAGGACTCTTTCAGTTACTTACTGGTCAGGGTCTTCTTAATCACAAGCAGCTTCTGGATCAAGCTTATCTTAGTAGCCAGCTTACTCTGAATGGAGATGGAAGGGCAGGAGTTGGGGTGGCCTTAAACAGAGCACAATATATTCATATATGAAGTCCTCAAACAATAAATTGTAAATTGAATAAATTGGAGGCTACTTGAGTAGTAGTGCTCAAGGTAAACACAGTATACATAGCATTGTTTGAGTGATGGACAAAGGGATACATTCTAAATATTCTCAAAGTTTATATTATTCACATTCTTTGAATCTGTTTATAGTCCTACTGTTTTAGCTGTCAGTATATCTAAATATGCGTTCAACTTTGGTGCTTTCTTATAAACCTGTTACTATAATGCCTCTACAACTTTTTATGTTATGGTGTTGATTAACTTGTCACTTTTGCTGTCAATCTGGAAATTCTGGCAGT
Organism: Onychomys torridus; assembly: GCF_903995425.1. NCBI lineage: Eukaryota > Metazoa > Chordata > Mammalia > Rodentia > Cricetidae > Onychomys > Onychomys torridus. The sequence goes on along the minus strand of NC_050452.1, from coordinate 52,264,749 downwards.
TTAAAGGATTTATAAAAAGTAGGAAAGTTTTTCCCAAAGGAAAGTAGAATGGCATAAAATGATTGAACAGTGCTGGAGACATGGCTTAGTGTTCAACAGCACTTTCTGGTCTTCCAGAGGACCTGAGTTCATATGACTGTAACTGAAGCTCCAGAGAGTACCATACCTTCTGGTCTCCATGGGCAACCCCACACAGATGGCATATATGCTCATAAACATATACACACACAGAAATGAAAGATTCTAAAGTGATGTTAGATTGTATCAAATATTTCTGCTTACATATCTCTGAAACCAATGATTACTGTTTCACTAAATTAATATGCAGTATGTTTCTCTGAGATTTAAATATTCAGAAATTGCATATTCTTTGAAATACTAATGCTGATAAGATTATTGAAAATATAGTTTCTGCAAACTACCTCCTAATAGGATTGAAGAGGTCAATCAGACAACAAGGGACAAAAGGCTTAAAATTATTAAATATTGTTAAATAAAATTAGCCAGACTCAAAAAGACACCATTTAGTAAAAGAAACAAAAATAACCTTAAGAGTGTCTAGAGACAAAAAGAGAACAATTTATAGTCAATTGGTTTAAAATACCATTTTCCTTGAAGGTATCACAGTGAATCAGATTGTCTAGACATTACATACTGATAAAGAAAAGAAGATTCTGAGACTGGAGAGATACTTCCGTAGTTAAGAGAAATGACCGTTCTTCCAAAAGACTCAAGTTGGTTCCCAGAAGGTGCCAGTCAACTGTAACCCAGCTCAAGGAGATCAAATGCCCTCTCCTGGCCTCTACAGCCCCTGTGTACATGTACATGTGGTACACAAACACGCATGTAAGCAAAACACCCATACACATAAAATCAACATTATTTTTACTAAAATAAAAAATTAAAGGCCTAATGAAATAGAAAAACATTTCATACAGTTTATAAAGGAGAATCAGTTGTTTTATATTACAATGTGTGAAGTTGCATTGTAAGACTCTCTGTACTGCAGAAGAACTGTATTACTATAGGATTTGAAATTATGAGGTTGGAATACTGCAGGAGTCAGAGGGGATGGAGGACACCAGGAGAAGTTGACCCACTGAATTAACAAAGCAGGGCTCACATAGGCTCAAAATGACTGACACCAAAAGCACCCGGCTACATGGATCTGCACTAGGTCCTCTGCATAAATTATGGCTGTTTGCTTGGTGTTTTGTGAGACTCCTAGATTTATCTCTGGCCATTTTCCCTGCTCTTGAGATAGTTTTTCTCCTGTTGGGTTGTCTTGTTCAGCCTCCATAGGAGGGCTTCTGCCTTGGCTCATTGCATCTCATTTTGTCCTGATTGGCTATCATCTCTGGGAGGCCTATTCATTTCTGAGGAGGAAGTGGATGGAGGGTGGATCTGGAGGAGATGTGAAATGTGTGGGAGTGAGGAGGATTGGCAGGAGGAAAAACTTGTTGGGATTTATTGTATGAGGGGAGAATCTATTTTCAATAAAAGAGAGAGAGAAATCTGAAAATAAACAGCAAGAGAGAAGGAAAGATGAAGTACATATAATCATGATCACTTGAGTGTAGACTCTGTTCCTATTAGGGGAGTGGTTGCACGTAAGAACAGAAGCATCAAGGTGCAGTGTTGGAGATTTGTGCAAATCAGAATAGGATTTCTGGGTTTGAGCCTGGAGGATTTGCCAGGTAAACTGTACTGAAAATGTTCAGTTTATGGGATCCACTCCTACTACCTTTTATATTCCTTTCTGTACTATGGGGGAAGGAGATAAAGACTTTCTTTCATGTTATCTTGAAAGTATTGATTGTAAAAGACATCTAATAGGTTAGATGCATTCACTGGAGACATTAAAAGGGAAATTTCAGAGCTATTGGGCTTCTCACTGTATTTTGCTACCTTTGCCCAAAAGTCAGGTTTAAGGCTGTGATTTTGTTTTGGTGGCTCTTTTTTAGAGTTCAAACTTTGACTAGGCTGATATGCATATATATATCTCTACTGCATCAGCCACCTTCAGACTCATTAAGAAGTATGTCACACTCAGTGATTCAGTAGTGGCCTCCTGATTTCCACTCTTCACATCATGTCAGAGGTTGTATCTCCTTTGACTGGTCAATTCACCATGCAATGCCCTGAAGTCTACTTTTCCGATAAAGGTCTCCATTAAATCCTCTTCTGTTTATACATAGTGTCATTGCTCAGTGTTAGAGAAAACAAGATGGGATTTAAAATTGCCCGTACTGCTGTGGTTAAACACATTAAGAGAGCCTCAGAGGCATCTAAATGCATTGGCGTTTCACTCCCAAAATAAAACTGTTCCTTTGGAATAATTTGGCTAAGAGGGAACTCCATTCCGAGAGATAGTATGAAAACCTAAAGGTAGAGTAGAAGCTTCCTAAAATTGAGACATATATGAAGATGACCTAAATGAAGTCAGCAAATAATGGGAATCCAGAGCCCCAACTGGAATTCTCTTGTCACCAAATGAAGCTACCAGTCTAGGATGGGGTATATCTAATTTAGTTACTGGATTAAAGTATCCAATGGGAATCCCCAAACATCCCAAACTGTTGCCAAGACTATAGGATGGCTTCCACAAACTCAGGGCAAGGTCCTATTTCTGAAAACAACACCTACATAACTCACTGAACATGGAGCAGTCAAGGTGGTGCCTTCCTGGAGCCTTCATTCCTATGGGCTCATGTGCTTGGTACTGGAAGGTGCTCTACCCCTACTTCCTAATGGGGAAAGAGAAACACCACCAACCTCCCAAACCCTTTGATCTACAATGGTGTCCTGCCTACAAGACATGCTACTGCATTGGTGTTGCAAAACTTGTGGGAAGAACCAACTAATATCTGATTTGACTTAAGGCCCACTCCACAAACTGGGACCCATACCCCATACTGCTTGGGTGACCAAGAACTTTTGACTAGATAACCCAGGGACCTAGGTTAAACCACACACTACTATTCTACTAAAGGAACATAGCAATCAATTGACTTGGAAAAACATTCTAATCTATTCATCTACCAGGCCTTGCTTAGCCATCATCAGAGCATCTTCCTCCTGTAGCATATGGAAACAAATACAGTGACCCAGAGCCAGACATGCAAGGAGTGAGAGACATTATAACAGTCATCCCTACATAGGATGTCTTCATCAAAGCTCTCCTCCAGGATCAGGGAACCTGGAAAGGATGTAGAAGAGAATAAGAGCCAAAGGGGGTTGTGAGTGCTATTGAAATAAGGCATTCAAAACCGAACAGGCCCAAGGCATTTATGAACTCATAGAGACTGAGGCACTATACACAGGGCTTGCAGCAGATGGAGTCCTAGAGCAAAAATGAGAGGTGTATCCATGCCCCAACTCATAACCTAGAAACTATATCTAACTAAAAACCACTTGCAAATGAAAATTTAATTGTCCCCAAAGGAATCTCACTGGAGAAACAAACTACTCTTAAGGGTAGGGCTGCTGGTCATATACCACCTTTTCTTTTCTTTCTTTTTGAAAAATTTATCTTTTTAAAATTTTTATTCTTTATATTGTCAGTTTTTTATTTTTCTTTCTTTATATTTAACCATACAGGTTCTTTGCATATATATTATGACATCCAATTTTGTGGTTTTATGGGATTTATGAGTGTGGTAAAAAGTGTGTCTCTGCCTCTGTATCTGTTTCTTATGCCTTTTGGGGAGCTTTCTTCCTTCTCTTTCTTTCTTTTCTCCTACTTGTTTGTTTTTGGGTTATTTTACTATGTTTTTTATTGTCCCTTTAGATGCCTGCTTCGTTTCTTATGAAAGACAGAAGGGGGTTGTATCTGAATGGGATGGGAGGTGGGGAAGATTTGGGGAGAGTAGAGAGAAGGAAAACCATGATCAAGATATACTATGTGAGAAAAGAATCTATTTTCAGGAAACTAAATAAATAGATTATTTTCGTACTTCAAAGATCTCTCCTTACCATTTATCTCCATGACTCTAATCACCCTTCCTGGCCTTTTGTTGAACATTGCATTTACTGAGTTAATGATAACAACTTCATTGGTTGGGAGAAAAGTATCTTGTATGGAAAATAAAAATAAAAATAAAAACCCCCTTTCTGTGATCAGTCACAAAGCTGAGTGAAAGCATAAATACTCATTTCCAAAGACAGTTTTGCTTCAGTCTTTTGTGCAAATATTTCTGCTAATTACAAGACAGAAACTGTTTCGATGTGAAAACCTTTCCTATTTCTCTCTTAGAATATTTAACCTGAAGAGAACATTTTTTTTTTTCTTTTTGTTTTTCGAGTCAGCATTTTTCTATGGAGTTTTGGTGCCTGTCCTGGATCTCACTCTAAACAGCATTTCTTTAGACTGTTTTATTTAATATAAAGGATTCCTTATAGAAAGGAAGGGAGTTGGGATGTGTACATATGTGCAGTCATTCATTAGTAGAAGGTACCTAATCCAACTGTAGTTTAGGTTTGCCCACAACTGAATATCAGACTATGTGGTCTAAATCACCAAACATGCATTCTGGCTACACTGCGCCAGAGAGGATTATTTTAAAAGATCATTTATATAATCTATTAGCTTATGAATGTAAATGTTAAACTAGAACCTCTCAATTACAGATGCATAGAAATTAGGGAGAATTAAGGCATTTCCTAAGTGAACACACACAATTAAATGTAGATTCTGTATATTAGGAAAAGTAATCTTAAAGGTGTCTTGCTACTCTCCTCAGGGGAAATGCTGTCACAGAACTTGTTAAGTCTTTAAAATAGACTTATCTACACTGCTCCATATATGTGATGTTTTTCTCTGTTCAATCTTAAACAAAATAACTGAAAGCCATCATTTTCTAAGGTGATTTTTCAGAGAAGCATGATATTAAGGAGATTCCAGCTGTTCAAAGGATATGATGTTGTAAAATCAAATTACCCCCAGGATATTTACTTTTACTAATACCCATGGATTCACTTTCTTAATATCTTCAAGGATAAGACTGCTTAGATATTAGGAAGATAGCTATGTGACAACATTTTAGAATTCATCATAATTCTATCTAAAATGTCAGTGCTTCCCTTGAATTCATTATCTACAGGAAAAGATAAAGAAGGGTCTATGAGAAAAGCTTTAGAGTTCCAATTTCATTATAAAATTTACAAACTATTTTAATCATCTTCGTGCACCCTACAGTGTGGTTATCTCAAGTTTGTGATGAAAGTGCATTATCAAATGCATGACATTTTTCAATTTTCTATGATAAATTCTTCATAAACAAGAACAAATATTTAGAATCTCAGACAGATTTGTAAATGTTGAAAATTTGAATAAATGTTCTCTGAGCACTGTTGACATGGGACAATTTGGTCATTTGCCAAAATATACTAGTCAACAAATTAATGCAATAGGTTTACCATCTGTTTGAATAAGCTACCCAAATCATGTGATCATTTTAATGTGAGGGATATGCAGAGTAACTGCCATGTAATTCATTAATTCTATTACATGTTCTGAGAACTTTCTGACCTCTGATAGAGAAATCATGCTCAGATGCATGTACTATGACTACAAAAAGCTCACATATCTAAATCATCCTCAGTGCAAAACCTACCTACAAGAATTAGCACTAATGAATCCAGCTTTTCCTTTAATTTTCTTCTCTGAAAACTGGGGAACTTCCAAGAAAATATAAAAAAACCTTGTATGATAAGAATTTAGGGTTAACTATTTTCTTTGTGAAAATACCATTGATATAAAATGATAATTTTTCAATGTTATGTAAAAAAGACAGTTGACAAGCTAAAAAGGGTTTATATACCAGATTATGAACAAGGTGGCCTCAGTAGTAATCACATTGTGGACATTGTAGATAGATAACACAGCACACATGCACGCTCACACACACACACACACACACACACACACACACACACACACACACCACTCTATATCAAACTAAAAGACACATAGGCTTCGAGTCTGATGGAAGCATTCATCACATGTCAGATATATTAATTTCATCTGACTCTACAAAAGTGTTGGAAAGTATAGCAGTCATGTGTCTGTCTTACCAGAGATGGAGAAACTCATACTCAGAATTAATGATGTACTTGCCAAAGATAAAATAGAAATAAATAATTGAAGAGCTAGTACCCAGATATGTTTATATTCAATCTCTCGTTTTTCGTTCCATGTCAATTTGGAACAAAGTAATCCCATTTTAAAACTAAGTAAATAGAAAGGTGTTGGTGTTGGTGTTATTTATGTTGTGAAAGTAAAAATGTAAAGATAAAATTGTGTGCTTCTCATCCCCAAAATTCAAACAATAGGCAGCTAAACTGGGCAAATGTTCCACCCCTCTATCACAACACAAGCCTGCCTTTACTTCCTCCCTTGTCTTTGCTTAGCTTTGCTCCATCTGTTGGCTTCATTCTTTATTCTTTGAGACAAAGCTCAGCTTTCTGAACTTGCCAGAAGTGATGACTACTTCAAAGTATTGTTTCACACTGTTCTCTTGTTTCCAGACTTGCCTGGGTACCTGCCCACACTGCACCTTCCAACATTCCTCCAACTTCCCTTTCTTTTTTTCTTTCTTTTTGTGTTCCCTTCTGCTTGTTTTCTTTCTTTCATTCCAGACTAGAACACAGATCAATTTGCAGGTTCAATGGCTCTAGGGCTCCAAGCTGCCTTCTTCTCCATACAATAGTTATGTTTACCTTGACCACAAAGATTATTAGATTAGTAATCTTACCAAAAAAAAAAAAAAAATGAAGAGATGTGCTTTGCGGAAATTCAAACACATATTAATTACATCATGTTGTACTATTAAATAATAATTGCAAGAATTTGAAAGTTATGACAGTATGTTAGTATCACAATGTCTAGAAGTAGATTTTTGTCTGGAAATAGATGAAATAGCCAAAGTATCATTATTAAAGTACTATGGACAGAGAAATATCATCCTGCTTAGGAACAATTGTGGATCTGTGTCTTACTTAAATGGAGATATTCTGGTTTAAGCCAATAGCCCAATTCTTTTTGCAGCATCAAATTACAAGTTACCTGAAGAAAGCTGCTACTGTAAGTTCTGTTCTCCTCTATATAAATATTTTTGGTCTAGATCTAGGAGAACAATGTGGTATCCTGTTATTCATTAGATTCCCTCAGACACCATAAATCACTATCAAATAGGAAGTCACAGAAACATGATTGAGATCTAGTCCTTTGTCCTGCTTGTTCAACTTTATTTTCTTTATTAAGTTCCAAAGGAATATCTGAAACTTTTCTTGTCTTCCATATATAAACTATTATTGTTTTCTCCTTTTAAGAAGGATATCTAAGAACTAGGAAAGACAAAATATTTCAAATTACAGTAACTGTTCATAACGATGCTCTGAGTTTCATCAGCCTATTCTTGCACAGAAGATGCCTCAATTCATAATTGTGACATGTCCCTAAAGACATAGTCAAAATAAACTACATTTTCAAGCATGAAGGAGATAATTTCTATTCCCTAAAGAAAATTAACTTTTAATCACAGTACTCATAGGTTGGGAACATGAAATTTATAGGTAAACTCTTAAAAATGGCAGAGTCTCAGACATTATTAAATTTATGTGGCCGTATATACTATCCTCATACTAGTAGAAATACCCCTGTTGGAATAGGCCTTAAGAGTAGGCAATATACCCACCAGTAGATGTCCAAGAGAAAATGAATTCAATGGTATCTTTGGAGGGTCCTTGTCTCACAGGCCATGTCAAGAACTTTCTATTTTTAATTTTCTCTATGTATTCTTTTTATTTCTGCTCTATTTCTCTCTCAGTCTTTCCCTCCCTACCCTATAGGTCCTTGGTGTATATGTCATAGCTTCCAGTTTTTTTGTTTTTATACTATTTCTGAGTGTGCAAACAAGTGGGTCTCTGTGTCGAGATCTGTTTCTTGTACATTTTCTTTGGTCCTCTACTTCTATTTGTTTGTTCTGTCCTATTATGATATGTCTTTTTGTTTTATCTTATTTTATTATTATCTCTTAGATGCCTATTTATTTTCTGAGATACAGAAAGAGGGTGGATCCAGATGGGAGGAGAGGAGAAGAGGAAGTGGGAGAAGTAGAGGGAAGGAAAACTGTATTCAAGATGAAAAATTCTCTTTTCTTTTCTTTTTTTTAAATTTTTTGATGGCCTGTAGAATGGGAAAAGATCTTCATCAACCCCACATCTGACAGAGGGCTAATCTCTAAAATACACAAAGAATTCAAGAAAATAGACATCAAAATAACAAACAATCCAATAAAAAAAAAGTGAGCTACAGAGCTAAATAGAAAGTTTTCAACAGAAGAAACTCAAATGGCTGAAAGACATTTAAAGAATTGCTCAACATCTTTAGTCATTGGGGAAATGCAAATCAAAATGACTCTGAGATACCATCTTACACCTGTCAGAAAGGCTAAGATCAAAAACAGTGATAACAGCTTATGTTGGAGAGGATGTGGAGCAAACAGAACACTTCTCTACTGTTGGTGGGAGTGCAAATTTGAACAGCCACTTTGGAAATAAGTAAGGCAGATTCTCAGAAAATTGGGAATCAATCTACCTAGAGACCAAGCTATAGAATTCTAGAGCATGTACCCAAGGAATGCTCAATCATACCACAAGGACGCTTGCTCAACTATGTTCATAGCAGCTTTTTTCATAATAACCAGAACCTGGAAACAACCTAGATGCTCCTCAAGTGAAGAATGGATAAAGAAAATGTGGCACATATATTTCATAGGACTGGACTAGGACCTCTGCATAAGTGAGACAGTCATGTAACTTGTCTCTTTAAGGGGTCCCCTGGGAGTAGGATCAGGATCCATTCTTCATGCATGATCTGGCTTTTTGGAGCCCACTACCTATGGTGGGAATCCTTGCACAGCCTTGATGCAGGGGGAGGGTCTTGGACCTGCCTTTACTGAATATACCAGGCTCTGATGACTCCCCATGGGAGGACTTTCCTTGTCTAAGGATGGAATGCAGGGTGGGTTGGTGGGGGGGAAGCTGGGGAGCAAAGGAGGGAAGAGAGGGGGATCTGTGGTTCATATGTAAAATGAATAAAAAATTCTTAATTAAAAAAAGAAAAATCTATTTTCAATATAAGAAAAGAAAGCATGCATCCCTGTTGGGAATGTGGAGCAATATTTCCAAAGGATGTATCCATCTTTTATTATATAAAAGACATTTGTAGTGGGTAGCCATCCCAGCATTGGCCTGGAAGTTCCAACCCCCACTGAGGCTTTGGTAATGGTCACGCCCACAAGGCGGGGCAGAGGAGGAAGCGGAAGACGAAGGATCGGGAAGTACTCACTCTCTTGGTTCCCGGACTCTGGACGCTGGAGGTAGACCGAGCAGAGTTCTCCAGAGAACACCGCCGGACTGCGCTATACCCTTGCCAGACCCTGTAACCTATCCCCTCATTTGTAAGTACCCCACAAAATAAACCTCCCTTTTAACTACGTGGAGTGGCCTTAATAATTTCACCAATAGACATTAATTGTTTTAGGTATAAATTTGAAAAAATTCTGACACAATTATTTTTATAAACTAAACCATAAGTAATAACAAATAATAAGCTTTAATTTATTGTTTACCTATACATACTAGATAGACAAGTATTTGAAAAGAAGCCAGAGATTAATTTTCTTCATTGTGTTTGGTTCTGTAGATTTAAGGTGGTTACTGAAAACCATACTTAGCATATGAGCATCTTTGTGTAGTGAATCACTTAGGACATATCCAAACATGAACATGTTTGTGCTCCATTAGGAATATGATGGCAAATTACCATATTACCAGAATTACCATATTATTAAGTGATTCATATGTACCAGATATTTTCTACCATGTATTTCTAATTCTACTGTATACAGAATATGCAGATATTATGTGTTAACCTTAAAACATCTGGAACAGGGAGCACAGCTGGTCACATTCCCTGCCCTGTAAAGTGGTCATTACAGCAAATGCATAGTTGTTTGGGTATAGAACGTACACAGAGAACTGGATGCTGGGTAATTTTGTTTTTATATAGCCTGTGTATTTAGGTTATTAGTTGAACCATAGTCTTTTATTCTCTGCATAAATTTCCAATTCCGATAAGTCTCCTTTTTTCTCCTGGAAGTCCTGCATTTATAACTAGATATCAAACTTCGTCACCATTGCTATGAGTTTTAGGAGGAATGGCACATCCATAATCCTTCCTGAGTTGTTCCATATTTATTTTATGTGTATGTCTGTGCATCTCATGTATACAGTGTTCACAGAAGCCAAAAGAGGACAAAAAGAGATTCCCTGGGAATGAAGTTAGAAAGGGTTGTGAGCTTCTAAGAAGGGACTGGGAATCAATCCTAGGTCCTCTGGAAGAGAAGCCAGCATTCCTAACTGGTGAGCCATCTTAATACACCAGGTTATCATTTTTTAAGTCACAATGTGTGTGTGTGTGTGTGTGTGTGTGTGTGTGTGTGTGTGTGTGTGTTGTGCTGTGTGCATGCATATCTACACAACCATCTGTGCTTATCAAGTTACTTTAATACAATAAGAAATTGATCAATATCTATTAATTTTTCTCCATAAGCTAAGCCTTTAGTTGCATGGTTTAAGATAGAATATGTGATTCCTAAAAAATAGGCAGGAGGAACAAAATAGCAAAATGGAGACAGGTAACTATAGTAACAAATGGTCCAACATTCATAAGCCATAGACCTGAACAAAGAATGGCAGGTAACTTTTTTGAGGAAGTAATTGTTGCAGCATAACTTGAGGAAGAAGAAGTATTCATTTAGACAAATAGAAGAGGAAGAACATTTCAGAACAATTATACATACATATATATATGTGTGTGTGTGTGTGTGTGTGTGTGTGTGTGTGTGTGTGTGTGTGTGTATGTATGTATGTATTCACACAAAGAAGAGACAGCCTCAGTACCTATAGTGGCTGATGATAGGCAAGTGCCACTAGGTTTAATTAGTCATAAAGGTCCAGAAGAGTGAAGAATGTCTGGAAAACACAAGAAGGCTTTGTTTTTTGTCTCTGTCCATTCCTAAGTGTAAAAATAACCAGAACATTCACTGAAGAAATAAAATATTAACCCTACTTGGTGTCTATGCCACTTTACACATACACACTCATGAACAGAATGATTTTTTACCATCAAGGATCATACATTATGATAAAGAAGACTGAAAATAAATGAATAATGCACTATATTTTGCAGAATGACAATGAGAAATTCAGTAGATTGTAGGTAGAAAGAGTATTGGGAATACCATTTTACCTTGAAAGGTTTACAATGCTCTTTCTGGGAAAAAAAAGGACTGATAATCAGAAGTGTGACAGATGTAAAAGCACTAAATGATAAAAATGTCCAGGAATGTCAGACAGTCCATTGCTGGGAGAGTAACAGTTAACAAGATTCTGAGAAGGAAGTAATCACTAAAAAGCTAAATATGAACAAGGATGGTGGTGTGGATGGAGTAGAGTAAGCAAAGAAATTAGGATTAGTGGAGAAGACAAGAGAAGTGAGAAAACTCAGTAACAGTTTAAGGAAAGAAGCTTTGGTCGCATATCTTCTAAGTGTATTAGTGTGTAGCAGTAGGTATTGGCTTGAGAGGGCTTTTGGATTCAGCATGCCTGGCTGGCACCACCTCTATAGAGGATGAACTTGTTTGCATCAAAATGGGAACTGAAGAGTATGTTAAAAGGAGTATAACTAGAAAGTTCCATTTATGCAAACTCCAAGCTTATAAGATTTATTGATTGTAAATTGCCACACAACTCATATTTGGGAAGCACAAAATGGAACTCTATAAAAAAACTTACAAATTTGAATAACTTTAGTAGAAACATATAACAGGGTCAGAATTAATGGCTTAGTCTTCTGGCAAATGAAGTTAGCATCTTAAGAAGTGCTGTGCACCCTTCTGCAGGTCTTTGGAGTCAGAGTATCTAATTGACTACTGCTTCTCAAAGTAACTGTGTCATCTTTTGGTATATTGCTCTTAGGCAGCCAAGTAGTCTCTTATGTTATATTTGAGATGATCATTTGTTATTTTGTTTTCCTGTTGGGTAGTATGGCTTGTGAAAAAATGTATGTTAACATAACAAATTGTCCAATGGTTTGATAGAATGATAAGGCATTTTACACACACACACACACACACACACACACACACACACACACACACACACACTTTCTTTGCCAGGTATCTCTGAACACATATACACTAGGTGACTTGAAAGATGAGTTTTATTGCTTTCTGTCAACATCTAGTATGTGACCTCTCAGAATGTATATGTGTTAGATACAAGGGAGAGAGAAAATGGGGTATAGGGTAAAAAGGAAAGAGAAAGAGAAGACAGAGAGAAAGATAGAGAGGGAGTGAAAAGCAATGTCTTTGACATCAGGGTATCCTATGAGGAAATATACTTCAAATTTTGATGTCATTCTCTTTTTGTTTTTTAAAGAGTGTTTTATAATTACATCATTTCCCTCTTCTTTTTCCTCCCTCCAGTCCCTCACATATACCCCTCCCTTCTCTTTCTTCAAATTCATGACCTCTTATAATTTCTTTTTAAATTTTTTTCTTTATTATTATGTGTTTTAAATTTTATACATCAGCCATGGGTTCCCCTGTCCTCCCCCCTCCCGCCCCTACCCCTACCTTTCTCCCAGCCCCTCCCCTCCATTCCCATGTCCTCCAGGATCAAGGCATCCCTGGGGATTCACTTAAACCTGGTGGATTCAGTACAGGCAGGTCCTGTCACCTCCTTCCAGACTGAGCATGTGTCCCTGTGTAAGCCCAAGGTTTCAAACAGCCAGCTCATGCACTAAGGACAGATCCTGGTCCCACAGACTGGTGTCTCCCAAGCAGATCAAGCTATTCAATTGTCTCACTTATCCAGAGGGCCTGATCCAGCTGGGGGCTCCACAGCTGTGGTTCATAATTCATGTGCTTCCATTCATTTGGCTATTTGTCCCTGTGCTTTTTGCAATCTTGGATTCAACAATTCACGCTCTTGCAGACCCTCCTCTTTCTCGACAGTTGGACACCTGGAGCTCCACCTGGGGCCTGGCTGAGGATCTCTGCATCCACTTCCATCAGTTATTGGACGAGAGTTCCAGCACCACAGTTAGGGTGCTTAGTCATCTCATCACCAGACTAGGTCAGATCAGGCTTTCTCTCCACCATTGCCAGCAGTCTATAGAGGATGTATCATTGTGGATTTTTGGGGACCTCTGAAGCACTCTGCCTATTCCTATTTTCATGTGGTCTTCATTTATCATGATCTGTTATTCCTCATTCTCCCTTTCTGTTCTTGATCCAGCTGGGATCTCCTGGTCCCCTAAGCTTTCTTTCCCTCAAATCTTGCCCTTCATTATTCCCACTGTCGTCCAGGTTGTTCATGCAGATCGCATCCATTTCTCTGCCATTGGGTGATCCTTGGGTCTTTCCTAGGGTCCTGTTTCCTAGGTAGTCTCCCTGGAGTTGTGTAGCAGTCTAGTCATCTTTGTTTTACATCTAGTATTCTCCTATGAGTGAGTACATACCGTGTTTGTCCTTCTGAGTTTGGGTTACCTCACTCAGGATGATTTTTTTCTAGATCCATCCATTTGCCTGCAAACCTCATGATGTCATTGTTTTTCTATGCTGAGTAGTACTTCATTGTGTATATGTACCATTGCAGGATACAAGATCAACTAAAAAAAAATCAGTAGCCCTCCTATATACAGTAGACAAACAGGCTGAGAAGGAAATCAGAGATACATCACCCTTTACAATAGCCACAAATGATATAAAATACCTTGGGGTTACTCTAACTACACATGTGAAGGACCTATATGACAAGAACTTTAAGTCCCTGAAAAAAGAAATTGAAGAAGATGTCAGAAAATGGAAAGATCTCCCATGCTCATGGATAGGCAGGATTAACATAGTAAAAATGGCAATCTTACCAAAAGCAATCTACAGATTCAACACAATTCCCATCAAATTACCAACACAATTCTTCACAGACCTGGAAAGAATAATACTCAACTTCATATGGAAAAACAAAAAACCTAGGCTAGCCGAAAGAATCCTGTACAATAAAACAACCTCTGGAGGCATCACAATCCCTGATCTCAAGCTCTACTATAGAGCTGCTGTAATAAAAACTGCTTGGTACTGGCATAAAAAACGACATGTGGACCAATGGAATCGAATTGAAGACCCTGACATTAACCTGCACACCTATGAACATATAATTTTTGACAAAGAAGCCAAAACTGTACAATGGAAAAAAGAAAGCATCTTCAACAAATGGTGCTGGCATAACTGGATGTCAATGTGCAGCAGGCTGCAAATAGATCCATATCTGTCACCATGCACAAATCTTAAGTCCAAGTGGATCAAAGACCTCAACATAAATCCAGTTACTCTGAACCTGATAGTGGAGAAAGTAGGAAGTATTCTTGAATGCATTGGCACCAGAGATCACTTTCTAAATATAACACCAGTAGCACAGACACTGAGAGAAACAATCAATCAATGGAACCTGTTGAAACTGAGAAGCTTTTGTAGAACAAAGGACACGGTCAACAAGACAAAGTGTCAGCCTACAGAATGGCAAAAGGTCTTCACCAACCCCACATCTGACAGAGGGCTGATATCCAGAATATATAAAGAACTCAAGAAATTAGACATCAAAATGCCCAACAGTCCAATTAAAAAATGGGCTATAGAACTAAACAGAGAATTCTCAAAAGAGGAAGTTCAAATGGCTGAAAGACATTTAAGGAAATGCTCAGCATCCCTAATTATCTGGGAAATGCAAATCAAAACGACTCTGAGATACCTACCACTTTACACCTGTCAGAATGGCTAAGATCAAAAGCACAGAAGACAGCTTATGCTGGAGAGGATGTGGAGCAAGGGGAACTCTCCTCCACCGCTGGTAGGAATGCAAGCTTGTACAGCCACTTTGGAAATCAATATGGCGCTTCCTTAGAAAAGTGGGAATCCATCTCCCCCAAGACCCAGCTATAGCACTCTTGGGCATATACCCAAGGAATGCTCAATCATACCATAAGGGCATTTGCTCAACTATGTTTGTATCAGCTTTGTTTGTAATAGCCAGAACCTGGAAACAACCTAGACGCCCTTCAACTGAAGAATGGATAAAGAAAATATGGTACATTTAAATGTTTTTTATTCAGCAAAGCTTGGTACATTCAGTTGAGGCAGGACCAAGACCCTCCCTCTTGCATCATGGGTGAGCAAGGCATCTCACTATAGGTAATGGGCTCCAGAAAGGCAGCTCATGCACCAGGGATAGATCCTGATCACGGCGCCAGTGCCCCTCAAACAGACCAAGCTATACAACTCTCTCCTCTATGCAGAAGGCTTAGTTTGTTCCCATGCAGGTTCCACAGCTGTCAGTCTAAAGTTCATGAGTTCCTTTGAGCATGGTTCAGTTGTCTCTGTATATTTCCCCATCACGATCTTGACCCCCATTGAAAGGGAGACATTTTGGGTTAAGGGAGAAACCTGGAGCTGGGGAAATTCCCAGGATCCACAAGGATGACCCCAGGTTAAACTACTAGTAATAGAGGAGAGGGTGCCTGAACTGGCCTACCCCAGTAATCAGATTGGTGAATAACCTAACTGTCATCATAGAGCCTTCACCCAGTAACTGATGGAAGCAGATGCAGAGATCCACAGCCAAGAACCAGGCCAAGGTCTGGGAGTCCAGCCGAAGAGAGGGAACAGGGATTCCATGAACAAGGCGGCTCTTATCTTTCTTATTTGTTGTGTCCTTAAGTACAATATGCTATGGTTTGATTGCTCATTCTTCCTTCCTTCCTTCCTTCCTTCCTTCCTTCCTTCCTTCCTTCCTCCCTTCCTTCCTTCCTTCCTTCCTCCCTCCCTTCCTTCCTTCCTTCTTCCTTCCTTCCTTCCTTCCTCCCTTCCTTCCCTCCTTCCTCCCTTCCTTCCCTCCTTCCTTCCTTCCTCCCTCCCCTCCCTTCCTCCCTCCCTTCCTTCCTTTCTTCCTTCCTCCCTCCCTTCCTCCCTTCCTTCCTTCCTTCCTTCCTCCCTCCCTCCCTTCCTTCCTTCCTTCCTCCCTTCCTTCCTTCCTTTCTCCCTCTCTCCCTCCTTTCTCTTTTCTTTCTTTCTTTTCTTTCTTTCTTTCTTTCTTTCTTTCTTTCTTTCTTTCTTTCTTTCTTTCCTAATTCCTTCGTGTGTGTTTGTGTGTGTGTGTGTGTGTGTGTGTGTGCAGCATATTAGTACTTATATATACATATACTTAAATGTGTGTGTATGTGTTCACATGCATGCTTGCAAGTGGGGAGATCTCACTCAAAATAAACAAATATTACAGCATGTTTTGGTTTCTTTTGTTTTTCAAGAATATTTACTTTAAATTTGTCACCCAGTTCTTCCTATTAACCCTTCTGTGACATTAATTAATACCCCGGTCCTGAAACTAAATGGTGACATTCAAACATTTTAATTGCTTAAAAATGACTAAATTGAATAATAAATTCATGATAAGAAAACAAAATATCAATTTTGTTACTTTCTGGCACTGATTTGCTAAGTTTTTCAGGAGAATAAAATTTCATATTCATAAAGAGTGGGATACTTTTTTACACATATCAGGTAACTCTGACTGACATGAATATGATTTTACCATGCTGGCACTTAGAGTTCCCTTTCCCTCAACTCAAATGCAGTCCCCAACCTACTGGTTGTGACCCATGCTGGGTTTAAAATTTTGATACATTGCTGTGGGATGTTCTGAATGTCAAATGTGTTGCTCTGATTGGTTAATAAATAAAACACTAATTGGCCAGTAGCCAGGCAGAAAGTATACATGGGACAAACAAAAAAAGAAAATTCAGGGAAGTGAAAGGCTGAGGCAGAGAGACCTGCCAGCTGCTGCCATGACAAGTGAGATGTAAGGTACCGGTAAGCCATGAGTCACATGGCAACTTATAGATTAATAAAAAATGGGTTAATTTAAGATAAAAAATAGATAACAAGAAGCCTGCCACAGCCAAACAGTTTATAAGTAATATAAGCGTTTGAGTGATTATTTTATATGTGGGTCATGGGACTGCGGGGGCATGGTGGGACCTGGAAAGAAGCTCTCCAGCTACAATACATTTTTGTCATGATGATTTTGGCTTAATTTACGTGTTTTTAAGTATTTAAACTGAACATTAGTTATCTGGATTATAGATTTTTTTTTAGGGGCTGTCCATTACATTTCACACCTTAGACAAGATTATATAGTTCACTGGTTATGCAGAGTCTATAGTATAGTCCTGTGCTCTCCCTATTTTAGCATTTATTATAGTAAATTTACAGTTAGTCATAACAAAATCCCAAGTGGACATCTAACATACATATTTATTACATATATATACATATGCCAGACTGAGAAGAAACAGAAGTAACATAATCCATAACATTTATTCTCCTAATAATTTATAACTCTGGGGAATATGTTAAAATATCAAAACATATTTGAGTCAAATTCCTGCCTCAACAGCAAATAGCAAAATAATAAATAGTATTCCAAATCCAATAAAGAGAATCAAAGAAAATTTATAAGGTTTTGATAACAGTTGACAGAAACATATGAGAATTCTGTTATAGAATGAGGATGTTAATTATAGATTTCTTGTCAGGAGAAATGAATGCATGTCTAACCATGGTGCAACAGAGTGTCTGCATCAGCTGGATCTCTCATCCTATCAGGCAGGGTTTCTCTGTCAAGTTTTATATTATTAATGATAAAACAAATACAGGCCCCTGACTGTAGGTTTGCTAACTCTCGTTTTAACTATCACACAGATGTTTTGAAACAGAAAGTGTCTTGTGATTAATAGTTCTCTCATATAGCATAAATTAAGACATTGATATTGATCCATTCTTCTTCTTGCTGTCTCATATTCCTTCTTCATAATACAACACAGTTCAATAAAAATATTCATTTGCTATATTCAGTTGGTTGTTTCAAAATATCTGAAAAAAAAATAAACACTACCTAGTCATGCTGTGAATTCAAGTTTGTGGAGCTGGGACAATACTTCCCCTGAATGCTTGGATTCCAATATTTAAGAATTCCAATTAATACTGCTCTATCAAAGAAGATGCCAGATTAGAAAGTGCTGGCAGTTTCCCACACTAATACACCCATTGGCTTTATAAGAACACCCTGAGCCACTATTTCTGAATGATTGGACCCCCTGAATACTTGAAGCATCATGGAATGCTTTTCATGAAGAACTACCTTTATGTTTAGCATCACTCAATGATGTCTAATGCAATTGCAGGCCACAATCTCAATATGATTTACTACTAGAGGGCTGTTCCACAGGCGTGTGAGGACCTGGAGTGGATGTGTAGAGTCAGAGCCAAGAGGAGTCTGTGACCACCTGTTGTCATTCAAACAAGTGCTGCAACTAGCTTGACCTGTCATTAGTTACACAGTTTCAATAGTTGGCATGAGCAATTTTACAAAAACAGTTTTTACTTCCTAAATTTCTAAAAATGGTTACAATTTTTATCATTCTGTTCCTAGTCTCTTTCCCCTTCAGCTTCCCTATTCTCTCATAGGTAGCTCTGACCTTTTCTTATCTGTATCTCTACTGTCAAAAGCATAAGTAGTTTTGCAAGCTACAGTGGAAATTCTCATGTAAGTAGAACAAGTGTGCCCAGTTTGGCAGCATGTGTGGTTAGAGCATCACACAAGGTGAGAGACAGTTTTGTCCCTTGTGATTAATATTTACACTTGCAGAGTCTCTGTTTCCACCGACTCACACCAGCCAGAGCCGGATCAATCCATTCTATGTTTTGCACTGTTCTATCCCCTCTAAGGGCATACCAGGTTTCCCCTCTTATCCTAAAGGCAACATGCATGAGAATAGCAAGAGTGGTTCTCCATGCGGTAAGAATCTCTGGAGAGCCTGAGCCAAATGGTAAGAACCCTACATGGGTACAGTTCACTGTACAATTCTGTGAATGATCGTATAACCTACATGCTGAGTTAAAGGAGAAAGACATAAAGACAAGGGACAAGCAATGACAACTATTAAGAGTAAGTTTCCAAGTTATGTTGCCTATAGGATAAGAAGGAAGGAAGAGAGGGAGGGAGGGATGGAGGGATGGTTGTGGTGAAGAAGAGGAAGGAAGTTTGAGGACAATGAGAGAGGAATACAGAAATAACATTTAGTCTAGAGAAGTGCAGTATAGAACTATTGTCAGAATATGTTTCTGGTAGTGTAGAGGTGTGTAAGATTGCTTTTTCTGGGCTTGGTGCTGCCTCACTGTACCCTCTGCTTTCTCTTCCTTAAACATATCTTGTGGTATCTTTAATGGACTTTGATCTCATCTGAGAAAAGATGATGGAGGAGGCAGCATTTTCCTCAGTTCTAGTCAGCACTTGACAGCAAGCACCATCAATTTCTCACATAAAGTGTTGGAGTATCCTTTTCTTGGAAACTTAACAATTGACTGGTCAAATTGTAAGAAAATATTGTAAGAAAAATTGCAAGAAACAGTTTGTGGTGCCTTTGGGAAATAGACTGACTGCAGCAACAGACCTTTGAGGTTTATTACATTCTTTGTTTTAGTAGTGTGGCAATTTTTAGCACACTTTTTTCTTCTTAAAAAAATGTGTATCACATTTTGAAATAATTTGAAAGAAACAGCATCTGTTACTTTCCTCAGAAATCAATCCTTCTGAATTTATCACTCACACTGTGATACATTTTCTTTATGAACAGCCACTTTTCTAAGATTCTCACAAGCTCTTCCGTGCACCACAAACTCAGTCTCCTTCAGGCTCCGACCTAAATTTCCTCTCTTTTTTTGTTGTAGTGAATTCTGCGAATTCTTTTTCTATATATGGTGGGAAGTATGCATGAGTGTGTATGTGTGATGCAACTATGCTAAGAACAAGTTCTATGCATTTATTATGCCAAATATTGAGACAACCTAATTGAATGCTTGCATATTTTAACATTATTCTAAAATCAATACTTTGAAAGGATGACTGAAGAATGTTTTAGTAATGTCCATATTTTATATAAAAACATAATTCATTTCTTGTAGCCCCCAAAACTTCATATATCTCCTTAGGCAAAATTAAAACTTTTCTTTAGCTTAACTGAGAATAAATGAACAAAAGAAAATTCACAAAAGACTCATCATATTTTTGACATTATTTTTGTGAATACCTTCTCCTAATTATAGCGTCAAAATGATGAAAGTTAAAACCTGTGTGGTGTCATGGACAAAAGAAAAACTCATTTGGAAGTATGGTAAATTCATAAAGAAATTAGTTCCTGTGAAAAATACACCCTGGAGGAAAATTACTTAAGGTACTTAATGCATTTTAATATTTTGAATATACAAATCTAAAATATTTCTGAGCATTTGTTTTTTAATATAGAATTGCAATAACAAAATTTTTATTATTTAAGGAAATTATAAAATTGATATATTAATCTTTTGATGGATGATTTCATAATTGGTCCTGTTTTGTACTTAAATTATTGGACTTGAATTTTGTGTACTAGAATTCACATGTAGAAACTAAGAAATGCTATAATATATATATATATATATATATTTCCTGATTTTTGGAGACAAAAATTTTAAGTATATTTTTGAAAATTCAGTTTAAAATTCCTTCCAGCTTTCCAAGAAAAACTGAGTTTTCTAGTAATTTTCTAAGAGTCTGCCTGGGTTTTATATTGATAATATCATGGCATTTGGAAAAACGTCAATAAATAAACTTTCAATTCAGTTGAAAATATAAATTGTTAAGTAGAAATTACTTGAGTACTCAGTTTCTCAATAATTATTTCAATTACCTGAATGCTCATTGTTTTCTTATAATAAAAATGTACAACTATAACATTTGAGGCAATTATTTTCAGATATTTTCTACATCCATAAAAAACACACTGAAATATATAGATAAGTTCTTTTTCTAAAATGTGTATGCACTTGAAATTTCTTTACTTTTTTCTGTATTTGTAATATGTTGGTTCCTAAAAAAATCTTTTGAGAAAATAATGGATAATTGAAGACCTTTCTTTTTGGATTTTTGATTATAAAATTATTTCTAGTCAAGATAATTGACCTTTTCATTAGAAAATTGATTCTTGGCATGGCAAATTGATTCACTTATACAAGACTAGCTGTATAAATTAAGAAGACCTTTAACTCCCAATTCTAAATATCAGACTGAGTTCAAAATGCTTTGGAACAGTGGTTCTCAACCTGTGGGTCAGGACAATCTTTTCACAAGATTTCCCTAAGACCTTCAGAACACAGATATTTACATAAAAGTTCATAACAATAGCAAAATTATAGTTATGAAATAGCAGCAAAATATTTTTATGGCTGGTGGTCAGAACATAAGAAACTGTATTAAAGGGCTATATATATTATTAGAAAGGTTAAGAACAAATTGCTATAGGACAATAAAATGTTTTCTAAAAGAGAAACTTCTTGACTATTTTATTGCTTTAGAAAGAAAAATACTATAGAAGTCAGACTCTGAAACAAGTTCCTTGCGCAGGAAATTTTAATAGATATTAATTTGCAAAGGAAGGTCTAACCACTAACTCATCTTTTTTTAACATGGGGTTAGAGTCTAAACAATGAAGGTGACGGCATTAAGGACAATTCTGCTTTTATTTAAACATAGATGAAAAGAAAGTAACCGTGCACCTCATTGCAGAATCTAGAAACAAGAGAATCCAGCTGCTGGGTGGGAACCTGGGGGTCCTTTATTGAAATCTAGTCAAAGAAAGCAGTAACCCACTCCCGTCATAAAAGGTCATGATCATGCGCTTTGATTACTTTGCCAGTAAGGGATTGAAGTTACCCTGAAATAATTTAGAAGCTATAAACACACACGAGACATAATAACATTACTAAGAATGAAGTGATCAGAAGGGCCAGGATTGTAGCTTGGTGATAGCACATTTGGCATGTGCAAGGATTTTGGTTCAAGTCCCAAAGCAGGAATAAAGAAAATAAAAAAGGTATACTGTTTACTCCTCAAATGGTGATAATTCTCTACATCCTAAGTAACATGAGAAATAACTAAAGATACTGTGTGTCTGGTTACTGTTTAATTTTATGGTATTTTTTCCTTAAGTTAAATATATTTTTTATTTTAGGTATTTAGTTGGTTATTAGTTAAATAGTTAGTTAGTTAAGTCAGTTATTATATTTTTGGAAGTGAAATTCCTCACATTGATTGTATCCTCAATATAGATTTTTAGCTACATGAACATATAGGTCAAAGATTAATACAGAGATTAGAGCTTCAACACCATGAATAGTTTTCCTGTAATCTACCAGGAAAGAGTAACACATATACATCACATGTTCAACTTGACTTGCAGTCTAAGATTTTACTCAAAATATAAGTATTCCTATTTCAGGTTGCTATTTCCAAAGACATTCCTATTTTCCAAAGAAGCACAGCATTCTTTATTTGGAACTACCCTGTTCAGAATTGTTATAATGTTTGGACCTCAGAACCATCTTTACAAATATTTGTGGTGATATTTTATTTGCGTACCCCAATAAAGCATATCTGGAGATCAGAGGAAAAAGCCAGCCACTGTATTAAACATAGAAGTCAGGCAATGCAGGCAATTCAGGAGGCAGAGATTCATCCGGATCTCTGTGAGTTCAAAGCCACACTAGAAACAGTGCCAACCATAGAGGCACATGCCTTTAATTCCCAGCACTAATTAATCATAAAGGTCTGGAGGTCTGTATGGACAGACAGGAAGTGATAGAGATGGGCAGAAAGAGGAAGTGATGTAGCTGGGCAGAGAGAGGAAGTGAGATGGCAAGGCAGAGAAAAATTATAGGCCTGAGTATACAGGAAGTAGCTTTCTCTTTGGCTGAGAATTTCCTAGTGGTAAGACCGTGGTTGGCTTCTTTCTGCTTCTCTGATCTCTTAACTTTCACCCCAATATCTGGCTCTGGAATTTTTATTAATAAGACCACTTGGCAATTTGTCTTGCAAATATTGACTTCATTGAGTAAACCACATCCTTGAATTTGTCACTGTGGTGTCACTGCTGGGGAAGAACATTTGCTCCACATAGACCACCAGTGGGAGACCAAAGAATCAATTCCACCAAGGTCTAGTGTAGTGAGCCAGTGTGTTTACTGGTATTGTTTACAGGAGTCTGAGTGAGTGCTTGGTTACTTACAAGAGCATGGAGGATAACTCACAAAAGCTATATCCTCAGAGTTCCTTGCCCCAGCAATTGGGAATGTTACAGCTCTATAAACTTCTGGTTCTGTCAACTCCCTGATCATTGAATTTTGCTATCAAGTTAATGGACCCCTGTTTGAATTCCATTAACGAAGTTTTCAATTTCGAAGAAATATGGCCATAACTGGAACCTTAACTTTTGCAGGTGAAACATGATTCCAATTCAGGACTGGCATTGTGATAATGATATGAAGCCACTATTCCCATTTTCAAATGCTTCAGGATATTCCAGGTTGTGATGTCTGAGTGTGGCCTTCTGTCTTCTTCCAATGAGCCCTCTGTCAGTTTGAGGTAGAAGACAACAGAAAAACCTATGCTCTACTGAAGCGTCAAAGTCCTGCAAAAACTAACTAAACAATTACTGTTCCTCTAGAAATTCTTTCTCTAAGTGTTCTCTGTTAATCTTTATGATTATAGTAGTTTCCTCTATCTCTCTTTCCATCTCTACAGTGTTAACTCTGAATTTCGGAAAATGTTTTGAGTCCCTTATGAGAAAGCAGACAGAACACACTGAGCTTTTTTGGTACAACATAAAACTTCTAACAACATTGCTCTTTTTCGAAGGAAGAAAGTTCCTCCTCTCTTGAAACAAAGATGAGTCTTCATCAATCACACACACACACACACACACACACACACACACACACACACACGTATGCATGACAGACCCAAATAAAAACAACATCAGTTGTTACGGTTCAGTTCACTAATGTTCAAGATGTAAACTTGATTTTTTGAAGCTCATTAACCTACATAGAAATCTCTCATTTGAACAAACCCATGTCTCAGTTACATAAACAAATAGAAAAAGAAAATCTCATCTTGTGTGATATATTTCAATAAACTTCAATAAAGACTAATTAAAATTAGTACACCATCCTTGATTTTATCCCATGAATGTGTTTTGAAAGTTGCTTTCTTTTGAATGATAGATATATATATAAAACATTTATTCACAATTTTCAATGGAGTTGCTTAAAAATTGAGATCTAATCCACATAATATAAAACACTGGTCTTGTCCCTAAAGTGTATTTAAAGCAAAACTTCAAGTCCCTTTAAATTTACTCAAAAAATCCTGGAAAACATGTATAACAATATAGCAGCATCTTCATTAGAAATATGAAGAAACAATTTTTAATTTGAGCTGTTTTTCACTGCAGGCAGTAATGGCTTTAGTAAATTCAAGTAAATTTCTGGATTGTAGTATTCTTTAACTTTTAATTTGCTTCAAGTCATGTATTAAAGTCAGTTTGCAATTCCTACATATTCAACACATTAAAGGGGTCGTCAAAAGGCTCAGAAATTCATGGAAGAAGAACCCAAAGAATGAAAATTAAACTAAAGAAGTCACTGCAGCAAATTCTCTCACTGATAATTAGAAATGGACAGGGTGTACAGAACATACTACAGAAAATCCATATAAAAAGCTATTTCTTTTTTAATTACTTGTTTTTTCTCCTAATGGAAAGCAATAATGAAGACATTAATGATAATTGGAATAATAATGCCAGTAACATCAACTGTTATGGTAGTGAGTAATGACTATATGTGAGGAATAAAGCCACTCATTTTACTAACATTACCTCATTTGATTTTCACAGTGTGCCCATATGTAAAATCAACTCAAGCACAATCTATGAAGGAGTAGCATAAATCCTCGATGTAAATATGCTACAGCCAGAAGCTTTTGAATTATTGCTTTTAATTTGGTCAATAGCTAGTATATACAGTAATGGTGTAATCTCATTTATTTTTATTGAAGAGAATACGTTGTGTTTTCATATGTATATGTTAATATATTTTTTCCTCTAAATTCTATGATTAAAAAGCTACTCTAGTCTGGTGCTACAGGAATTGCCTTTTAAAACCATAAATGTTATTATATTAATTTTTCAATGCCTTACAATTAGTTATAAATTTTAACAAAGGATTTTTTAACATTAAATGTACAGCCAATTGATTAGTAAATAAATGTTTATGGAAAGTTGTTGTGTCAACCATTACAGGCTAAGTAAGGAGAATAAATTTATTAATTTAACATAACACATCTAATACTAGGTCACCCATAGGGTAGTCCAATGACTCAAGTATATCATGTGCCAAATTACCAAATCTTCCTTGTTCCGCTCAGGTTTTTCCAGTGAACAGCCGTCTCTCCTGACTCCTTCATGACCTGAAGGTCACAAAATAACTACATCACAGAGTCTGGAAAAATGCATTTAATCATAAACCTTATCAAACAGGAAATAAATGAAATCTATTGTTAAGGAATAATAGAAGAAAATACTGATGTGATATCTAGCAATGCCTCCAGAAACCAAAAACTTTTATAAATGTTAGAATTGCCCATGTCAAAAATGTCATATGATTCAGACTGTCTCTACTATACTATCCTCAGTCTCATCATACCACAGTTATTCTCTGCCCCCACTTCCTGAATGGTCCCCTGTGGTTGATATATTGTGCACCCCAATAAACTTATCTGGGGGACAGAGAACAGAACAGTCACAATATTAAACATAGAGGTTAGGCAGTGGTAGCACACACCTTCAATCCTAGCATTTCAGAGGCAGAGATCCACCATGACCTCTGTGATTTCAAGGCTACACAGGAAACTTAGCCAGGCATGGTAGCACACGCCTTTAATCCCTGGAAGTGATGGCAGGAAACAGAGAGGTATGTAAGGCCTGAAAAACAGGAATTAGAGTCCCCTTAGGCTTTTAGGCTTTTAGCAGCAGTTCACCTGAGATCCACTCAGGTGAAGACTCAGAGGCTTCCAGTCCAAGGAAACAAGATCTGCTGAGAAGCTGGAGAGGTGAGGTACCTGTGGCTTGTTCTGTTTCTCTGATCTTTCAGCGTTCACCCCAATACCTGGCTCCAGGTTTTTCTTTTTTTTTATTAATAAGTTTTTTTTTTTTTTTTTGGTTTTTCGAGACAGGGTTTCTCTGTGTAGCTTTGCGCCTTTCCTGGAACTCACTTGGTAGCCCAGGCTGGCCTCGAACTCACAGAGATCTGCCTGTCTGCCTGGCTCTGCCTCCCGAATGCTGGGATTAAAGGCGTGCACCACCATGCTATAGTCCCCATACTTCTACTGTTGAAACTGCACAGATTGTAGTTATTTGCAATGCAGTTTTGTTTTCTTGAAGTACCTACTTTCTGTATTTCAAGCCTTTTCTCCTTTGACAGACATTTTCATTCTTTCCATCTTCAATTTTCAATGATTTTTTTTTGTTGCTTCACATTATGTGGCAAATACCCTTAAGCATATTATTTGTGAGCAGTTAATATGTCTGAATATTTAGGATATATTAATCGTGTGAAAGTGAAAAGTTTTTTTTTCAAATATTTAATAAAAGACCAAAAGCAAATAAATATATGAGCACAAATTCAATGTTTCTGTCTCTATCTTAGTGAAAATTCAGTGCTTCGTTTGGCTAATTGACAACACATGTTATATAATCTCCGCACTGTTGTCAAGTGATCAAGTGTGAATCAGAAACCACATGTTACTGACTAGCTTTCTATGACTCTAAATACAATAGCTTATAAATAATGTTAGTATAGCACTTTAGTAGTTTCAATGAGCTATTACATACTGCCTTAAGAATCATATGATCAGTTTCGACAGAAATGATACTACCTTGATGAGTCGTTTTTTTGGGGTGAGACGTAGAGTGATTAAGAAAAACATAGCAGTATGTCACAGCCCACATATTTACTGTGATTAAATGTAGAACGTTGGACTTCAAAGCAATGCTTTCTTTGTGACTTACTTGGAATTAGTAAGAGTAGAGAGCAATAATGGGGAAAAAAGAGGTCAATGGTTGGGGGGCCTGGAAGGACAGGAGAAAGGAGGGAATACAGGACGGGATAAGTACTATTAAAGACACTTTCTAAAAGTCACATGGAAACTTAGGAGTGTAGAAAGTTCTTAAAATGGCATATATGTATATAGAAAGTGTATTCCGTGTATAAATTTATATAATGTAAATAAAATTTTTTTCTTCATTGAAAATGTTCCCTGGAAGTTACAAAGAACAACAAAAATCCCAACATCAGACATAGGAATCCCTCTTTCGAGTTGCTAGCCAGAGTTGTCCATGGAATCCCCAAACACAAAGGTATGGTGATATTTTATTTGTGCTTTAATAAATAAAGCTTACCTGGAGATCAGAGGAAAAAGCCAGCTACAACACAGCAGTCATTCAGTGTTAGCACATGCCTTTAACCCTATCACTTGGCAGGCAGGATCTCTGAGGCCACACTAGAAACAGAGTCAGGTTTGGTAACACATGCCTTAAATTCCAAAACTAGTTAACCATGGAGATCTGGAAGTCTGTACAGACAGGCAGGAAGTGACAGAGCTGTGTAGGAAGAGGAAGTGATGTAACTGAAGGGAGAGAGCAAATCAGATGGCAGAACAGCAAGGCATATAGACGTGGGTAGACAGGAAGTAACTCACATTTGGAAGCTGCAGAGTTGGTGAGGTAAGGTTGGCTGGTGGCTTTCCCTATTTGCCTGATCTCTCTGAGGCTTTCACCCCTATATTTGGCTCCATGTTTTTATTTAATAAGACCATTTAGAAATTCATCTATACACAGGTTACTGCTGTTGTCTTTTGTTGTCCCTCAGAGGCAGAAGTTAAGTCCCTATTGCTAAAAACACTATATATATCACACACAGGATCAAGAGTTCCTTTAGCTAAGCTGAATAGACTATCTCCTCCTGTTGACTAGCCTTTATGGTCCCAGAAGGTGCCACATAAGCTTTCAAAAGAGGGAAGCAACCAGCAGTCCTACTCAGCTCTGAGACCTATGAAGCACAACATAGAGAAGCATAACAATATATCTCTAGGGGTACAGTAATGGCATGCATAACTTGGCAGTAAGAAACAAGTAAGATTTGGCTCAGTGGTAGAGCGCTTGCCCAGCAAGCACAAGGCCCTGGGTTCAGTCCTCAGCTCTGAAAAAAAAAGAAGAAGAAGAAATAGCTTTTTAATTATACGAAAGACTCTAAACAGGAGAGAAACCATGCCTGGTGTTGGTAATGTAATGGATTTTGGAGAAAAATCTACAATTACCACCTTTACTAAACAGCCTAATCCCCATCAATATTTGAAACATTTGTCTGTACCTTCACAGATAAGCATTGTCTTCAATCCCTAATCCAGAAAACTAATTTTTCCAACAGGCAAAGATCAATGCATACAACCACAACCAGCCAACATGCAGAGGTGCAGATATATCTAGTCCCAGTGGATACATCTCTAAAACAATTCTCACATCTAAGGATCAGGGATGCATTCAGAAATGGGGGCAGAAAGAGCCAGGGCATCAGGGAGTTTGCTGTGAGGCTGTGTCTCCTAGTCCTGTCAAAAGTGATACCCATGAAGTCTCACCAACATGACTGCCTAAACAGGAGCTGAACAAGAGCAATAGACTGCCAGTGTAGGCTGGAGGAAAGCCACAAGGCTTAAGTTTTACACAATGAACTGCAGTCAACTAAGGATGTCTGAGAATGAGAGGTGCCACATTTCCTAAGTGTCACCTTCCCCAGGGAAGAGCCCTCCAATAGGTTATCCAATACCAAGTGCTTCTCCAACTGAGCAATCTTCCCAGACCCGACTTGGGTCATCATAAGAATAACATGGTCTACCTAGCACGTTGATCCAAAAAGAATGAGATAAGTTGACTCAAACTTGCTGTTTATGACTTGGAACCTAGTTCAAATGACTGCTTCTGATATCAGTGATCCCAAGGTAATAGACATATACTGAAAACAAATAGGGATATTAGGTGAAACTAGATGATATGTTTTCTCCTTTTGCTGTTTTGGATTCTGTAGCAGGCTTTCTTGGGACCACCAACTAGCTTCCAAACAAAGACAGGAGGACTTATTATTTGTTATGAATTTGGTGTTATCTTATGCTTGGCCCACTAGCTCTTATAATTTAATTTAACCTGTTTTTCTTCATCTACATTTTGCCTCAGGGCTTTTTAACCTTTCTCTCAGCATATATGTCCTACTCTGGCTGTCTGGCCCCAGGTATCTCTTCCTCTTTCTCCCTTGTTCTCTCTCTGCCGAGCCTAGATTTCTTCTATTTATTCTCTATGCTTGCCAGACCCACCTATCTCTGTACTGCCTACCTATTGGTCATTCAGCTTTCTATTAGACCAATCAGGTGCCTTAGGCAGGCAAGGTAAAATGCCAAAACATCTTTACATGACTAAACAAATGCAGCAAAAACACTTGTAACATATCTGGATTCTATTTGATATTTCAGATCATTCAATTAAATTTCAACAGTAAACATCATAAATTTATTTTAAGCACAGTTGTTTTGTTTAACTGGCATGTCATATTTCTTTAACATCAGAAAGATAGGTTCTTCTAAGAAAATAATTTTCCATCAATGTTGTTATTAGACATGAAATATCTAATTGAATCATTCAATTCATTCATTTTCTTCTTGAAAATCTAGGAAATTTAACTAAATTCCATTATGGCCAGTGTCAAAACTTGACATGAAAGTGGAAAATATTACTAAGAGTCAAATGTCCTTGGTTCTGGGTCTTTATCATTTTTACTTGATTAGTTAACACTAGGCATCATAAGGTTTCAAAAAGAGAAAAAACAACCTTTTGGGTTGCTCCAGGGGCACTCTTTGCTGTTCATAAGAACTTCTTCACTACTAAGACCTTTAAACTCCAGCATCTGTTCTAGAAAGCAGCTAAATAGATATGTTTTTAAAATTCAGGGAAAGAAATTGACTTCCCCTTCACAGTTTTTCATCAACATAACACCTTCATAAGATCCATATCAAACCTCTTCAGGGTCCCTTTATCTTGCTCTTCTCAAGGTTATATGTCTAAACTTGCTATGTTAAACTATATCCAAATACTGTCTTTATTTACATTTATGTCATAAAATCCTTGACTTGGATTTTTCAAAACATTACTCTGTAGAATCATCCCATATCAATTCTCCCACAAGCTCTATTTCCATGCATCTCCCCTAAGCACTCAGTGATGATGATTTGCTGTATTCTTGAGTGCAGAAAAACTCAAGAGGGAGTCTTAAGTGGCATCAATGAATAAGCCAGGCAGTGACTCCCTAAATGCCATCTTTTCTGGTGGAGCTGGAAACCAAGGGTGTCTTGGGGCACTGCATTTAGAAAAGGTATGGTGAAGCTCTCTTTTTACCATCATCCATGTCTTTTCTCTGTTTTCTTACCCAGTGCTAAGATGGAACTTCTCAGCTCACAGCCCACAGAGGTATACTTGTCCAGGAACGGTTGTCAGAATTAATACTTTAATACTTTGGGGACACATCACTAGAAAGCTTTGCTTCTGCCACGTTGCTGCTGACATCACTCTGCCCAAACAAATGGCTGGTAGTTTGTTGAAATTAAAACAACTTGTGCTCAGTCTACTTGAGGTAAAAATAGATCAGCAGAAATGTAATTTTTCATAGTTTGTGCATACATTTTAGCTGGTTCAATTTTCTATGCAATTTAGAGTAATTTTAAAAATTGAAAAGATGCACATTTTTTCTAGATGTAGCCTACAAGTGAAATACAATATCTTTCAAATGTGAATAATAACCACTAGAAGATCAAATGAAGTAAATATGAAAAATCATGCAGTATTTCATAAAATTTACATTATATTAATTTTCATCCTTTGCAGTGCATTATAATCATAACTTTATACTGTGTATCATGATATTTCAAACTAACAAAAGAAAAAATAACAATAGGCTTCCCTAATGTAGTTTAACAGTCTCATTCATAAGAAGTATGCAGGGAATACAGGTTATTTTCATAGCCACTATTATCTCTCCATGGTACTTTACCGAGAACTATTTTGTAGTCAGTTAGAATCTAATAAGCCAAAAGAATATTCAAAGCCACTGATGCTGCTTTATCACCATTGACATTTACCATCACTGTACTTTATGTTAAAGCAAAAAAGAAAAAAAATCCATAGTGGCACTGTTGGGTAATTGTACTAGTAAAAAAAATTACAGCTCCACTGCTATGGTGTTCTTTTGAAACACTGGTGTTTAATTAACTTTTTAGATAAAGAAACATTTCCTCCAGGATCCCAATTTATGTGCTGACAATCCAGAGCCAGACCTGCCAAGGGTTCCTAAACTGTTATTGAAATTGTCCCTGGCACAGGTTTTCAATGGTCAGATTGCCATGTCCTGTGACTCCTGCAGGAAGAACTGCAAACAGCAACGCAGGTTTCGTAGAAAATGAGCTTTTGTGTAGTACAACTCCTTGTGGGAGTCTAGTAGTAAGGATGCTTGCTTACACCAACAACACACTAGGCATTTGTATAGTACACTCTCTTGGTAATTAAATTGAGGTTTCTCAAATGGAAGAATAAGTTATAAAATAACTAGTGATCACTGTGCTTGAATTTTATATTTTATAACACTGTCACGACTGCCTTAAGGTTTCTATTGCTGCAATGAAACAACATGACAAAACAGCAAGTTGGGGAGGAAAGGGCTTACTTGGTTTGCACTTCCACACTGTACTCCATCACTGAATGAAGCCAGGACAAGAACTCAAGTATGGCTGGATCTTGAAGGCAGGAGCTGATGCAGAGGGCAAGGAGGGGTGCTACGTACTGGCTTATTCCTCATGGATTACTCAGCCTGCCTTCTTATAGAATCCAGGACAACCAGACCAAGGATGGCACCATCCACAATGGGCAGGGCCCTCCCCTGTCAATCACTAGTTAAGAAAATGCTCTTATGGAGGACTTTTCTCATTTGAGGTTCCCTCCTTTCAGATAACTTCAGCTTGTGTCAAGCTGACATGAAACTAGCCAGCACACTGAACCATTGGAAGAGCTACAATATGGGAATATTAATTAATTAATTAATTTTTAATAAATATTTTTCTTTATTATTATGTGTTTTAAATTTTATACATCAGCCATGGGTTCCCCTGTCCTCCCCCCTCCCACCCCCACCCCTGCCTTCCCCCCAGCCCCTCCCCTCCATTCCCATCTCCTCCAGGATCAAGGCACCCAGGGGGATTCATTTAAACCTGGTGGATTCAGTACAGGCAGGTCCTGTCACCTCCTTCCAGACTGAGCATGTGTCCCTGTGTAAGCCCAAGTTTCCAAACAGCCAGCTCATGCACTAAGGACAGATCCTGGTCCCACAGACTGGATGCTTCCCAAACAGATCAAGCTATTCAATGGTCTCACTTATCCAGAGGGCCTGATCCAGCTGGGGGCTCCACAGCCTTTGGTTCATAATTCATGTGCTTCCATTCATTTGGCTATTTGTCCCTGTGCTTTTTGCAATCTTGGATTCAACAATTCACACTCTTGCAGACCCTACTCTTTCTCGACAATTGGACACCTGGAGCTCCACCTGAGGCCTGGCAGAATATTAATTTATTATGCTATTTAAAATTACACTGAGGCAGTGCTACTTTAAAATTCTAACATTAGAACAGTACTATTAAATTTATCCCATCTGAAATAAACTAAAATTGTCAACTCATTTCAATAATGTATGTCTCAAGTCCAATTTTAATGAATTTACTTCCTAAGTATGAAAAGTTGTGTCAGATAAACCTAGAAAGTGATCAAAACTGTCTTGGAGCTCAAAAATTTCATCATGGATAATATGACAACAAAATTCAGTATTTCAGTGACTTTTCTCAGTTAAAAAAAATGAATTGTTTTTTCTTTTAGTAGCAATCATGAATACCTAATTTCAAGCTGTTTTCCTTTTATTTTAACACTTCACAGAAGAAAATTAAAGCCGTTGCTGAGCTCTGAGAAGTATGTCAGCACAACCATCCTTCTGCTCCAAAGACCCCACTGCTCTTCTACATTGCCTTGTATTACTTTGGAAGTTTAGTATAAAAATAATGCTGTATCCCTCGTCGACATGCAGTACTTATTTTAAATAACATTGTTCACCAGCATTATTTAAAATTTTGATTATCACGTTCAAAATAAAAATTCCTAACTACAAAATCTTAAATATTAATAAAGTGATTTTACAAAATGGGCTCCCATGGAAACCCTCAAACAACCAGGCTACTGCCTATTCTATTAGTTACCCTCCACAAACTGATGGTAAAGCCCTATAGCGGAAGACAACACTTATGTAACTCACTGAACATGGAGAAGTTGAGGTAGTACCTACTTAGATCCTTTACCTCTACTAACTCATGTTCATGTTATTGGAAAGCACACTTCACATTACCAGAGGAGAAAGCTGTGATGATATATTGTGTGGCCTAATAAAGTTGCTTGAGGATCAGAGGATAGAGCCAGCCACTAGATTAGACATAGAAATCATGCAGTAGTGGCACACACCTTTAATCCCAGCACTTGAGATCTCATGTCTTTGCTTGGGAAGCACACATGCAGTTAACCACAAGAAATAATATGGTAGGGCAGAGAAAGATATATAAGGCATCAGGAAACAGGAACTCATTCTCTTTAGAATGAGGATTTCGTAGAGGTGAGAACTAGTGGCTGGCTGTTCTCCAGTGATCTTTCAGCTTTTACCCTGATAGCTGGCTCTGGGTTTTCTGTTAAAAGACCATCTAGGATTCAAACAACAGAAAATTAAACATAACCCAGCTACAAACCTGACAATCTACAGTTGTGACCTGACCACAGATTAGAACAAACACAGAAATCCACAACTGGACAATGTGCAGAGAGTAAGAGGTCTTGCAATACTCAGTCCCAAATGGGATGTGTCCATTAACAACCCCCTCTCCCTGCCAGTGTCACAGACCCAGGGCTCAGAAAACCTTGAAGAAATAGAGGTGAAAAGATTGTAAGGGCCAGAGGGGTGGAGGACATCACAGAAAAAGAGTTTTCTAAACACAGCATCGCTGATGCACATAGGAAATCACAGAAACTGTGGCAGCATGCACAGAGCCTGCACAGGTCTAAGCCAGGTGGAGCTCAGTGACGAGTCAGAAAGCAGATACAACCCTCATTCCTAACTCAGAAACTACCTCTAACTGATAACTGCTCTCACAGGAAAAAGTAGTTTATTTCAACAGTCTTACTGGGTACACAAACCGCTCACATGCATAGGCCTCGTGCCCAGCAGTAGATGGTCAACACAAAATAAATGGAATGCTATTTTTGCTTGTTTGTTTTGTTTTGCTGTCTCATAAAGCTTTTTGGGGGCTTCCTTTTTGTTATATATATATATATATATATATAATTGTGGTGTTTAATTATGTTTTTATGAGTTTTCTGTGTGTGTGAATATATCTCTCAGTGTCTGGATGTGCTTCTTGGGCTTTCTTTTTCTTTGACTTTTATTTTTGTCTGTGTATTTTGTCCTATTATGGTTTGTTTGTTTTTATTTTACATTATTATTATTGTCATTGCTATTATTATATGCCTTTTATATTTTAATGAGAGAGAGAAACAAAGCCTGAGGAATTGGGTAGGAGGAGAAGTGGGAAGGATCTGATGGAGTTGAGGGTGAGGAAACCAATCGGATCATATTATATGAAGAAAATCTATTTTCAATTTCAAAAATGTATAAAATCAAAGCAAAAAACAAAATGAAAAAATATTTCATGAAGAACCAATAAATAGAAGTACTTTGTTAAAAAAACAGAGAATAGGTTTGCTGTGGATATCACTCTGTGTAAATAAAATGCTGATTGGCCAGTAGCCAGGCAGGAAGTTTAGGCAGGAGAAGCAGTGAAGAGAATTCTGGGAACAGGAAGACAGAGGGAGAGACACTGCCAGCCGCTGCCATGAGAAGCAACATGTAAAGACACCAGTAAGCCACAGGCCATGTGGCAAAGTATAGACTAACAGAAATGGGTTAATTTAAGGTCGAACAAGAAGCTTGCCACAGCCATACAGTTTGTAAGCAATGTAAGTTTCTATGTGTTTACTTGGTTGGGTCTGAGCAACTGTGGGATTGGCGGGTAAGAGAGATTTGTCCTGACTGTGGGCCAGGCAGAAAAACTCCAACTACATAGGTTAATGAGAGCATTTTGTCAGAAGCTGAATATAAGAAATAGTACATTACATAAATATATATATATATATAGGTAAAATGTTCATTTTGTTCAATAAAAGAAAAGAAAAATATGTATAAAGAAAAATAACGATTATTTAGTATTGTGGTGGTATTGTGTTCCCTGAATTATTGTTCACTCTAATAAACTTATCTGGGGTCAGAGACAGAACAGCCAAAATATTAAACATAGAGGTTAGGCAGTGGTAGCACACGCCTTTAATCCTAGCGTTCGAGAGGCAGAGATCTACCTGGATCTCTGTGTATTCAAGGATATAGCCAAGCATGGTGACTCACACTTTTAGTCCCAGAAAGTGAGCCTTTAATCCCAGGGAGTGATGGCAGAAAGCAGAAAGATATATAAGGCGTGAAGACCAGAAACTAAAAGCATTTGACTGGTTAAGCTTTTAGGCTTTCAAGCAGTACAGTTCAGCTGAGATCCATTCTGAATGAGGACTCAGAGGCTTCCAGTCTGAGGAAACAGGATCACCTGAAGAACTGGCAAGGTGAGGTGGCTGTGGCTTGTTCTGCTTCTCTAATTTTCTAGCATTCACCCCAATAACTGGCCTCAGGTTTGATTTTATTAATAAGACATTTTAAGATTCCTGCTACGTAGTAAGAAGGTTCATAAAATGACAATTACAAATAGATTTTAAGGCACTATGAAATTACAGACAAACTAACTATATTGGACTATTTATCTAAAGACACAGTATTGTGAGCATGCATAAAAGTAGTCAAAGAGGTTTCAGAGACTACCAGAATAGTGAGGTCAGAGATCTGGAAGAGGTATTTCATATGAAAATGCTCATTATAGTCACGCTCTCTCATCTTCCAAGAAGAAATGGCATGTCCTTCATGGACACACTTAGTGTTATCAAAATGAAAGCTTGCTTTATACATTATTCTGTAGAATTTTCAAATAAGAATTAGTAAGTAAGTATCAACTATCCAACATTCTTATTTTCAAATGATATTTTGGGCCTAAATATATTACCTTCCAAAGCCCCTGTTTCCCATCATTGTGGAAGCCCCATCACAGTTCATCCTTGTAAACAAGTACCTTTTCTAATCTTCCATGCACACCAAGAATGTTTTTGTCATTTTTATTGTTTTAATTAGAATTCTCATTTTATTAATCATCCAAATAGACTTTGGGCATTCTTTTTTTTTTTTAAAAAAAGTACAATTAACTTTTATTTATCACAATATAAATACAGTTCATGAGAGAATGGAACACTATACACTTAATGAAGAAAATAAGTAAATATGTCAACAACAGCCAAGAAAAAGACTTTCACATATAAACTCCTGTTAAGGACATCATGACAAGCAGACATGCATGAAAAGAAATTCTAAAACATATTTATCAGTTGAAATAAAGATAATAATACTTGATAAAATAGGGAATCTTAATTTTTTATGTGTTCAATTTTATTAATTCATTATACAGATATAGCTATGGCAGTACACTCTTTGATATAATTGCTTCATTCACATCATCAAAATATTCCTGTGTTGTTCAAAAACACTGACATTTTCTTTTTTTCTTTAAACTTATGTTATTTTTTTATAATTTAATTTAATTTTATACATCAGCCATGGGTTCCCCTGTCCTTCCCCCTCCTGCCCTCAACCCCACCTTCCCCCCAGCCCAGCCCCCATTCCCATCTCCTCCAGGTCAAAGACTCCCCTGGGGATTCAGCTCAACCTGGTGGATTCAGTACAGGCAGGTCCAGTCCCCTCCTTCCTGGCTGAGCAAAGTGTCCCTGCATAAGCCCCAGGTTCCAAAGAGCCAGCTCATGCACAAAGGACAGGTCAGGGTCCCACTGCCTAGGTGCCTCCCAAACAGTACAAGCTATTCAACTGTCTCACTTATCCAGAGGGCCTGATCCAGTTGGGGACTCCACAGCTTTTGGTTCATAATTCATGTGTTTCCATTAGTTTGGCTATTTGTCCCTGTGCTTTTCCAATCTTGGTCTCAGCAATTCACGCTCTTACATTCCTTTCTCTTTCTTGACAATTGGACTCCTGGAGCTCCACCTGGGGCCTGGCGGAGGATCTCTGACTTTGGGCATTCTTGCTCCCAATATACATGGCTATGAGTGTACGATAAATGGATTTCATTTCTTACTCAATTACCAATTCAATCTTGGTCTAATTATTCACATTTTTGGATAAAACAAAAATTGCTTACACTCTTAGCTTTCTAAGTGTTGTATGGAAAATTTGAAGCTACGCCATACTATTACCTAGTCCATGGTATAGGTTTTGCCCCTGTGGACTGTAACTATGAATTGTTGGAGAGAAGAATAACTAGGGCAATAGAAAATGTCCTTACATCTCACAGAAATTTTCCTCAACTCAGAGCTGGAGAGACACACTAAAGGATAAGCACACACTGCTCTTGCAGAGGATTCTGCTCCCAGTATGCAAGTCAGGCATCTCACAGCAAACTACCTACAGCTGCTGTTCAAGGACCTCTGATGACCTCTTCTGGTCACAATGTGCTTCAGGCATACATATGATATGCCTATACACACGCATACATGCACATAACATTTCTTGAAAAATTTAGGAAACTCTCCTGAATTGAACAAATGCAGAAGAAATCACAGCTTGGTCCTTAAAGACTATGTCCAAAGAGAAAAATTGTGAGCAACAATGCCTTTTAATGGGTTACAAGCAATCTAGACACTAATTTCAAAATGTGCATTATGAGAGGCAAATGGCATTGGTGTGAAATGAAAATGACTAGTAGATAGAATTCAATATTTCTTTATCCCTGATGTTTCTGAAAACTAAGTTAAATGAGTTTTTTCAGACAGGCAAAAACCTAAGTAGAATAAATTGTCATATATTCAAAGGCAGAAATATGGAGGGAAGGTCACAGATACAACTCAAGCAGAGTGAAAGTATTCACAGAGAGATGTAAGTCATACTGAAGCATAAAACAATGAAAGACTCAAAGCTGTGCTTAGCATAAATGTAAACAAAAAAATCTTTGTCATGTATAAAGTATTTAAAATTGAAAAAACTTTGAAACATTAATAAAGATGATGAAAGACAGGTAAATGTTGTTTTGTTTATGTTTTTATAAACATAATTGTAATAGTATATCGATTTGCATGAAAAGAAAGAAAATGTGAAATGTAGGGAAAAACTTCAGATAAATTAAAATTGTTACAGTATATGCTTTGTGCATGTGCCTTATCAGTGTACAGGAATTATATTTGAACTGAGAATTTGAGGGGCCATTTTAAAGCAACTTTTAACAAATAACATACTGTAAGAATTACTGATTATTCTGTTCCTGCAAAAGTATTAGCATTAAAACCAGTACGAAACAGGCAAAAGCTTGGGGAATATGAAAGCATAATCAGTATCCTTACAAATAGTCTATAAAGCAAGTAAAAACAACACAGAAAATTTTCTGGACTGAATGATATAGAAAACACATGATATAGGAGCATATGTTGTGCAGGAAATATATAGCAGTAAGTATCTACCTCAGAAGACTGAACATCAGTTATCTGTATATTCATCACGATAATAGAGAAACAGAAAGATGGAATTAATAATATCAAGGGAAATGTGAAAACATAAAATGACAAGAAATTGACAAAGCTAAAGTTTGGTTGATGTATTAATTAGGAAAATGCTAATGTGACTGATAACCTCCATCTTATGAGTAAGTTTGTTATTTTGAGTTTCTGCCAGTTTCCTAGCAGGCACTTAAAATATCTATCTGGAAAGCAATGCTGAAGAATTCCTGCTCTTGGTAATCTACTGAAAACCTGAAGCTTTTCACTTCCTCTGAAGAAAACATCTCCCCGTCTCAGTCTCATCTGCTGAAAAGCTTTTTTAAAAATGCTTTTCCAAGAAACAGATGACTAACATCATTATTTTGATGTGAAAACAGCTAACATCTGCGGCTCAGGGAAAAAATAAAACATACTGCAGAAAGAACGACTTCTATGTCCTGTACAAATTCTATTATATCAGTTCTAGTACTTACAAATAATGAGCTCTAATTATTTTTCCAGCTTATGCCAAAAAGGGAAAAGAAGAAATAAAAAGTTTAACTCTCTCTTGTCATTGCTTGCTTTTGTTAACAATGACAATTGGCCTTCAAGACTTTTATACTGAGTTATTTGAAACTGCCTATAAATTAATTTTTCAGATCTATGAACTGCCCAGGGGTTCTCTCAAACAAAATGAAAAAGAACCCTTGAGTTTTCTATCTGTTCCTTATATGCATGGATGGATGGATAAAACAACTCCCCTATTGTTTTTAAAAATAAAATCTGTGTGAAAGGGAAATGCTAAATATTTTAGAATAATAGACAGAAGATCATTGGTCATGATTTAGCAAATATATTAATAGAAGTCAATCATAGTATGAAAATCATTATTATCTCTTAAATGGAACTGTGCTTTCATGGTGGGTGAAGGAGGTGGACTAGGTAAATCAAGATCAACATCATCATGCCTCCATAATATGTTCCTCAAAACTATAAAAATAAAATTAGTAAGGAACTTATTCATGGGCTTCAAATGTTATAACAGAATAAAATATGTTTTCTATGGATGAACAGGGTTCCCTTGAGAAGATGCCCTCACCTAGAATCTTGCTACAAAAAACAAACTGATGAATGATGCATGGGAGCATGTGAATGTAAGACTAATTTCTCTGGCACAACTTTAAAGGAGAAAAAAGCAATGCAAGCAGATATATTTAATATTTAATAGACTCCTAGCATTTGTATTATTTCCAAACTGAAAATTTTAGAACCTCTGATCAAAGAAATTTAGTAATCAGTTAATACCTGTTATTCTTAGTTGACTCAACGGTATGTACTTTTTGTTCTGGGTAAGTTTGAACCCTGAGTGTGTCTCATCGAGGAGTCTTGATTGATATAAAAATGTTGATTTTCAGTTATTACTCACCAAGCACCTTAGGAATCAAGGATGGAAAAGAATAAAAGAGTAGTATCAGAAGTCACAGACCCCAGAGATCCCAGGGAGACGATAAGAGAAATAAGAAAAACAAAAACAGCGTCATGAGGGACAGTGGGGAGGAGAAACCAATTTGTTAATTGAATGCAAAACAGTCTTTTTCTGGGTAAAGGAAAGTTAATTAGGTAAATGCAAAAGAAAAGTATGTGTAATAATAGAAAAATGACAATGTTCATACAATAAATCCATATTTATGGAAATACAGATAATTCAGTGAAGCTAGAATACCAGTTAATTATGGATAATGTGAACAGCTGAATTTTGACATGAATTAAAGATGACTTTTTTAAATAAATATAGTAAAGAACATTGCTTTAGTTATGCATGTGAGAAGGGAGCCTTTGAAGAAATTCAAGAGGACAAATTTGTGCCAATTTTTACATTAGTGTGATTACATAGACTAAAATGTGGAACCTGATCTGGATGGCCAAAGTAGAGAGTGGTAGGCAGCTGTTGAGAAAATCTCATTGGAAATAGCAGAAGTCAGGGATGAAAGAGTAACAATGGGGTTATGGAGAAGTATGACGGTTGTTTACATTAAGAGACAAGCAGGGCTTAATGATCCTTTAGATGTATGCTGTGATAGTAGAGAAGACAAGAGCAAGGTATGTGCCATGTTTATCAGGGAAAATACCAAGGAAATGTAGAATATTAGTTTTCACTATGGAAAATCATGAGAAAAAAACACCAAAAGGAAATTATATGTTTATTGTGGACATATTAGAGTTTTATCAAGAGGTGTTGTTCAGGAAACAGCACGCAATAATTACACAATTATATAATTATAAATTATATTGTACAACAATACAGTATACTATTTTAAGTGAAAGATCATAACTTGAGGGTACATATATTTTTGTGCATGTGGTTTTTTTGAGACAGCATTTATCTGCTACATAGTGCAGGCTGGCCTCGAACTCACAGAGATTCACCAGCCTCACCTCCTGAGTGTTGGGATAAAAAAAATGTGTGCTACCACTGCCTGGCCATAGGTACATTCCTAATTGTAGTCAGTTTTGATAATAAATGATTCACTCTAAGGTAGAAAGTCTAAATGGCACAGTTTTGGAACTTAAGTAGTGACTGTGTTTTAAAGAATGTTAAGTGAAAAAGAAAATTGGTAATGTACCCAAGGGAAAAAAATATGAAATGGCAATACCACTATGTCACATAATCAAGGAAAAGAAATAGTTTGGGCCCAAGCATTGAATAATATCATGGCATATTTCTGCTAGCAGGCTATGGAGACAAGAAGAAAGATGATAAAAAGAAGTTGAAAGGGGCATATAAGAGATGGGTATTGGAAAAGTTGTAATGAGGGATCAAAATACATGTATAGACAAAAAATACTTGATGCAGGGATAAACTAACTTTTAAGGATACAGACTGAGATACTTATGTATCTTGGTGGT
The DNA here is from genome assembly GCF_903995425.1 of Onychomys torridus. Taxonomy (NCBI): domain Eukaryota; kingdom Metazoa; phylum Chordata; class Mammalia; order Rodentia; family Cricetidae; genus Onychomys; species Onychomys torridus. Next base: position 52,222,928 of record NC_050452.1, on the reverse strand, counting down.
AGAATACATAAGTCCTTGTTTTATGTGTTTGCTATTTTTCCAATTATTAATTCTCTCTCTACTTCTGGTTCATCATGATAGATCTTATATAACTGATTTACTGTCTTCTAAGATAAGTTTCTATGGCTTTAAGCTTCCCTCATAGCAGATATTTTGACATCATGTCATAACAATATCCCCTATGAAAAGATATGGGTTAACATGCCTCTCTGAATCTGATATTTAGCAGTAACCCCGTGTAATGAAGTTAACAAACAGTCTTTACCATTGAACAAACAACAGAAGCATAACAGCAGAAAACATTGTTGGACCTAGACAAACTCATTTAAGTTGTTTTTTAACAATGGAATAACAATAAAAGGCACAGGATATGGTGTAAAACTATCAGAATGTGTTGTTATTCTTTAATAACAAAATAACAAGCATATTCACAGTACTTAAGACATAATTTGGTTTCTTGTTCAGTGTCATATCAATTTTAGATCATGAAAAATCTGTGCCATGCTTCTGTCACACAGGATCCAAATTAATAGAACTTCTAAGTCTTGGAATTATGAAAAAAATTAAAAGAAACTAAAATTGTGCATTAAATATTAATGTTACCTGGCCAGAAATGACATAAACGCATTCTTTGGGGTGTGTGTCATAGCCAACATGAGTCAGATATTTGTACATCCATTCAAGGGGATATAAGTACAATTTACACTTCTTAAAAAATAAAAACATATAACTGGAATGTTTCTTAAGTCATAATCATTAGCATGGTTTACACTAGACACCAAATATTTTGTTTATTTGTTTTTCTGATCATAGGGATTATTTATTTCACTCATGGTTTCATTTTAGACCTGGCATTAAAGGAAATGTGCCAGTTTCTTAGGTTAAAAGTCTTTCTGTTAAAATGATAAATGCTAGTGTTTAGAACAACCATGGCTGACTAAAACTACTTTCATTTTGGGAATCTATGAATTTAGAAAAACATGCTCTCTGCCCACCCCAAACATATACCAAAAAAAAAAAAAAAATGAGAAAAGAAATCATGAAACCCACCCCCAAACATATATTAAGAAACAATAAGAAAAGAATTCATGAAAACCCATAATAAACAAATGCTGTAAACCCATTTGAAAAAGGAATGACCGGAACTCATCAGGAGTCCATTTACACTTGTCACTCTCTCTATGACAAGTTTGTGTCAGACAACAATGTTCTCTATGGATGCTGAAAATTTTTATCCCATTACTTTTTATCCAGACATAGCTTGGAATAAGGAGTTCAGCAAATCTCACTCAGAAACACACTTATGATTCAATATGATTTTCCTTCTGCCAGCTAATTTTATTTTAAAACTTGACTTTTGCCAGTTTCATTTCTATGGGTCAGTATTTACATATACATTTACTTTTAAAGCTATTCATTCAACAGAGGATTGATAGCCAGAACACATTAGTAACTCTATTTTTGAGCATGTAAAGGGTGAATAATCAAATCAATTAATGAGCAAATAAAGAACTGAACAAAGAAACTTTAAGTGGAGAAAAACAAATGGCCAATAAATGTGAAAACATGTCTGAAATCTTTACCCATGAGTAAAATCGAATACAAAACTTCACAAACTCCATTTCATCATGGTCAAAAGGTTTGTTAGCAAAAAAGCAAAAGTCGGCGGGGGAATGGGGCCATTATGTGCTGCTGAGAGAAACCTAAATTAGTACCTCCGCTTTCTGAATCAGTGTGGAGGTCGTTTAAAATTTGAAATTAGAACTACTGCATTACCAAGTTATACTAGTTATGTGTGGCACACAGAAGAACTGAAGGCAGCCTTCTGTAAAGACACTCACACACTCTTGCTTACTGTGGCATGATTCATAACAGCCAAGTAATGGAATCAGCAACGATGGCCGTCAGTACCTATGAATGAAGAAAATTTGGTACGCACACAATGCCGTTTAATCAGCCATAAAGGCCACAAATGTGTCATTTGAGGCTGAAAAGGGAGAACTTTGTGATAATTGAGATAACCCATTCTCACAAATACAAGTATTTCATATTTTCTCATATGTGGAATCGGAGTAGGGAGAGGAAACATGAAAGGAGAAGAGGGGGAAAAGAGAGAGTGGGTGGAGAAAAGAGTGGGAATGTGTTCAAAATAAAAATTATGCGAGTATAGCCATGTCATGTTAAAGTCCTTTGTACCACTAATGCACATAATTAGACGTGGTAGACCATTTAATGTCACACAGTTCCAGTTACTGGTAGTGCCTTACTTCCCTTCATTTTTTTTAAGCTGACCATTTTGAGATTGTGTTTCCTTGTAATACCCTAACAAATCCAGTAGAGAGTAGTCAGCACACTCTATCCCCTTGATTTTGATACTTCTTTGCACTTTACACATGTGATTTGCCTTCCAAGCTGCAATAAAAATATTTCACCAAAAGAGTTGTCACTGTACAATGTATCCTTAAATAACAGTTTTCTTTTTTCTGACCATCTGGGCAGTGAGACGGTGTACTTAAATCAGTGTTTTCTTATGTTAGCCACTAAGTTCTAGGAATCCATATATATATATATATATATATATATATATATATATATATATATATATATATCAGGATATAGGTTGTGTGTTAGCAAAAAGGAACAACAAATTTTTAGAACTTAAAAGTAAAGATTTATATCCTATTCACATCTCCTTATTTTGTGTCAAATCAGTAGGAGTGTTTACTAAACATTGCCATCACTACCAGATCTAGATTTTAAACATCTGCTTGCTAGAATCCCTGTTTCTTGGCATAATTTTGACACTCTATTCTTAAAGGTCTCTATTCTTCCTTGTCGACTGGCAATCCTACACTAAAGAACACAATTTTAGTCGTTTAATGATTTTTTTTCTCCACTGGCAAGCAAAGGCAATACATGGAGATGTTAATTAGACTAAATTTCATTTTTATGATTAGTTTTTAAGACCTATATAAGTAAGTAAGTTTGTATGTTAAGAATAACTAACCGAAAGAATAAGAAACTATAAACAGGCAAGAAAAGTAATGATCTTCTATAACAACTCCCTGAAGAGACTGAAGATCAGATTTGTATATACATATACGTAAACCATTTATTTTGGAAAAGAAAGTAGCTATTTTTTCTTATTTTGATGAGGAGGGACTTAAAGGAGGAGGGAAGAAAAAGCAATATAAAGATAGCAGGGAAATACAGAGTATTCAAAATGGATTCTGAGACCGAAGTTATCCAAGAAATAAAAATTTACCTGAAATTACTTGTATCACTTGAATCACAAGATATTTAACAGCACAGCCAACACTGAAGAGGTGAAAACCCACATGGTTTGGATATCATAGTCCCAGTGGACTACTATTTCATCAGAAAACCAGTACACGGTGTGTTTCTCATTTCCTTTCTTGGATCCATAAGAGAAAGAACACTAACAGGATTCTGACTTGTACAGTGAATAATGAAGGGAAGATAGGAGGATGGTAAACAAAAGAGAAAATGGAGTTCACATGAGAACAGAAGAAGCTGATGATTATTCTCCACAATCCTGAGGCTAATGGATAACATATTTCCAAAAATATCTTGAAGTGGAATAGCAAAAAGCAGCATAGTAATTTATTTATTATTTATATCAGACACTGTAATAAGGAGGATTCATTGAGGGTTCATTTTAGTAAGGGAGATGATAAACCAGGATCATTTAAAGTATAATACTCCATAAACTGTTAATAAATTGCAAGCATCTTCATTCAATTGTTATAATATTACTTCTGACAAATGTATTCAAGTACCAAATATGGGACTCTGCTGAGCAGTGTATTATACTCCAGAAGGAGAGGTAAGGAAAACAATTAAGAGCCTGGTGGTATGAACCAGTTTATTGCAATCTAGACACAGTTACATGTCTTATGTAACATGTTCTCATTCCCCAATGCTGCAGAAGTCCAGTGTGGTTTTCATGGTATTCTTTTATTATTATTATTATTATTATTATTATTATTATTATTATTATTATGTGTTTTAATTTTATACACCAGCCATGGGTTCCCCTGTCCTCCCCACTCCTGCCACTACCCCCACCTTCCCCTCAGCCCCTCCCCTCCATTCCCATGTCCTCCAGGACCAAGACACCCCTGGTTATTCATTTAAACCTGGTGGATTCAGTACAGGCAGGTCCCTCTTTCCAGGCTGAGCATGTGTCCCTGTGTAAGCACAAGGTTCCAAACAGACAGCTCATACACTAAGGACAGGTCCTGGTCCCACAGCCTGGGTGCCTCCCAAACAGATCAAGCTATTCAATGGTCTCACTTATCCAGAGGGCCTGATCTAGCTGGGGGCTCCACAGGCTTTGGTTCATAATTCATGTGCTTTCTTTTGATTGGCTATTTGTCCCTGTGCTTTTTGCAATCTTGGATTCAACAATTCATGCTCTTGCAGACCCTCCTCTGTCTCGACAGTTGGACACCTGGAGCTCCACCTGGGGCCTGGCTGAGGATCTCTGCATCCACTTCCATCAGTTATTGGATGAGAGTTCCAAGACGACTGTTAGGGTGTTTGGCCATCTGATCAGCAGACTAGGTCAGATCAGGCTTTCTCTCAACCATTGCCAGCAGTCTACAGAGGATATATCTATCATTGTGGATTTCTGGGGACCTCTCGAGTACTCTGCCTATTCCTGTTCTCATGTGGTCTTCATTTATCATGGTCTGTTATTCCTCATTCTCCCTGTCTGTTCTTGATCCAGCTGGGATCTCCTGATCCCCTAAGCTTTCTTTCCCTCAAATCTTGCCCTTCATTACTCCAGGTTGTTCATGTAGATCTCATCCATTTCTCTGTCATGGGGTGATCCCTGGGTCTTTCCTAGGGTCCTGTTTTCTAGGTAGCCTCTCTGGAGTTGTGTATCAGTCTAGTCATCTTTGTTTTACATCTAGTATCCTCCAATGAGTGAGTACATACCATGTTTGTCCTTCTGAGTCTGGGTTACCTCACTCAGGATGATTTTTTCTAGATCCAACCATTTGCATGCAAACCTCATGATGTCATTGTTTTTCTCTGCTGAGTAGTACTTCATTGCGTATATGTACCATATTTTCTTTATCCATTCTTCAGTTGAAGGGCATCTAGGTTGTTTCCAGGTTCTGGCTATTACAAACAATGCTGATATGAACATAGCTGAGCAAATGCTCTTGTGGTATGATTGAGCATTTCTTGGGTATATGCCCAAGAGTGCTACACCTGGGTCTTGGGGGAGATGGAATCCTGTATAATAAAACAACTTCTGGAGGCATCATGATTCCCAACCTCAAGCTCGACTATAGAGCTACCATAATAAAAACAGCTTGGTACTGGCATAAAAACTGACATGTGGACCAATGGAACTGAATTGAAGACCCTTACATTAACCTGCACACCTATGAACATATAATTTTTGACAAAGAAGCCAAAACTGTACAATGGGGAAAAAAAGCATCTTCAACAAATGGAGCTGGCATAACTGGATGTCAATGTGTAGAAGGCTGCAAATAGATCCATATCTGTCACCATGCACAAAACTTAACTCCAAGTGGATCAAAGACCTCAACATAAATCCAGTTACTCTGAACTTGATAGAAGACAAAGTAGGAGGTACTCTTGAATGCATTGGCACCGGAGATCACTTTCTAAATATAACACCAGTAGCACAGACACTGAGAGAAACAATCAATCAAATGGGACCTGTTGAAACTGAGAAGCTTTTGTAGAGCAAAGGACACAGTCAACAAGACAAAGCGACAGCCTACAGAATGGGAAAAGTTCTTCACCAACCCCACATCTGGCAGAGGGCTGATATCCAGAATATATAAAGAACTCAAGAAATTAGACATCAAAATGCCCAACAGTCCAATTAAAAAATGGGCTATAGAACTAAACAGAAAATTTTCCACAGAGGAAGTTCAAATGGCTGAAAGACATTTAAGGAATTGCTCAACATCTCTAATTATCCGGGAAATGCAAATCAAAACGACTCTGAGATACCACCTTACACCTGTCAGAATGGCTAAGTTCAAAAACACAGAAGACAGCTTATGCTAGAGAGGATGTGGAGCAAGGGGAACTCTCCTCCACTGCTGCTGAGAATGCAAGCTTGTACAGCCACTTTGGAAATCAATATGGCACTTTCTTAGAAAATTTGGGAATTCATGTTATTCTTTCTTATCTTTGTCTATCTTCCTCAAATAAGGCAGTTCAAAATATTTAGTGTTTACAAAATTCAAGATCTTTTGTTGGCTTTTTTCTTACTATATACATAAAACTCGCTTCAAACTTCTCAAGTTCCTTTCACTTTGGCCTCCAGGGTGCTGGAATTATAGGTATGAACCACCATATTTATCTTCATTAATGCTTTTAATATAATATCTGTTCTTGAGAAATTAAGAGTGTATTCACTTTACTAGGGGGTTTCTATTCAAGTTTCTATTCCAGTACATCTCTTTTTGTTGCTGTCTCATGATTTCTGTGTTGGAAATAAATAGTGGATTCTGTTGGCATAACCATAGCTCATTTGAATATAGTAGAGAGCAGTGAAGGCAATTTATTCCAATGTCATTCTCACATATTATCTCTTTCAAGAGTTCTATAGGTAATAACGATTTAATAATATTTCATCCCTTCCACCTCCTATATGTTTGTAAGATTGTACTTGCAGGTACACCAGCTATCTGGAAGCTCACATTCTCAGGTGACATCTATTGTTTCCAATATACCCAGTTGAACAAGATGGTTTTGGGGACCCTGCAGCTCATAAAGAAGTGTATCTTCTGTTCAACTTGTATTGGGTTTGAGGGGAAAGTTCTTTAAATGTTCCATATCTGTTTCTGAGAGAAAGCTTAAATTCCAGCACCAGCCTACCAAAAAATAAATAAATAAATCTGCCAAAAAATTATTTCAGGACAGCTCTGTCTACTTTTAAAATACAATAGGAAGGATTTAGTCAAATTCTTTCCCAAACATCTGATAAGCTTAATTACTATATCTTCCACCTAATCAGTTTTGAATTTATAACAAATATAAATTAAATGATTGATAGTTGAACAGGATGTTAGGTAGATAAATAGATAATAGATAGATGTTATATAGTTAGATATATAGATAGACAGATTGACTGATAAAATATAGAGGGATAAGTGATAGATGACATAATAATTATATAGTTATATACATGGATGATTAATACATAAATATATAAATGGTAGATAGTGTTTAATAGACACAGAATATTTACATAGATGATTGTTTTATAAATTAATATAAAAAGATAAAAAGATAGAGCACAAAAAATAAGTTTGACTGCTTATTCTTCATAGTTCATACTTCTCTTCCTTCTCCTGTGTCCTATATCTGAATAAATTTATAAGAGGGCTCTCCTTTTATCTCGATGATATGTTCAAACTATACAAATATGTTCAACCTATTAAACTCAATAAATTCTCTTAAAGTCAAGAAACACTGAGAAACACCCCCTTTCTATATTACACCAAATTCTCTCCAGGACCACATACTGTCTTCTTTATTGTCCCCTCCCCCACCCTAATTCTTCATTTTGTAAGTAACAAATCATCCTGTACTTATTGTTTGAGTTTGACCATTTTTCTTCACACACAAATCTTGTTTGGAGTAAGTTAGATGCCATTCTGCAGAGAAGTCTCCACAGTCCTGTGAGCAGGACAACAAAGGACAATCACCATCAGAAGAAGGAATGCTCTTGCTTTGCTTATGCTTGCTAATGAAGCTCTGGGTGCTTCATTATGAACTGAAATGTATTTGCTGAGCATAGCAAAGCTTCAACCATAGATTTAACCGACCTAAGTTGGAGGTTTGATATTTGACATTTAGGGATAGACATACGAGATTGGTGCCCTCCTTAAAGTAACCCTGTGCCCTGTGTCTTATCTTAGGCCTGTGTCTATGACCTCAACTGAATAAAGTCCCCATTATAATATAAGCTGACCATTGCTGTTTGAAGGAAAAAATCTTACTACATGACTAATTTATTATGTGTTCCAGCCAGTGATTAGCCACAGTTTTGTTGAGCATGCTGCAGGAAACATAGCTTGAACAAGGTGGTAGTCATCTATTTGATGGTCACTAATGAATGAAGTTTAATTAGAGTGTGAATGAACAGTTATAAGAGAAAGAAAATGCTGTATATTATAATGAGGCCATTATGTGTCCAGGAACTACTATTGTTTGTTGATCCCTGCTACTCCTGTCTATGGCATTATCATCAAAAAAGCCCTTGTTCTGTAGAATCATAGTGGAAAATATTACAACATCCTGAACTCATAATCAACCATTGCCGAGGAGAGACTCTTAATCCTGGTAATACCTATTCGAGGATCACTGGGAAAAAAAAAAATGTTATAAACATGAGAATAGAGTCTCCAAAAGGAAGTGAAGAAAGGAAAGAAGATAGGAATGAGAAAGAGACATGGAGAGAAAAAGAAGAGGGAATAAGTGATAGAGATGTGAGAGAATAAATAAAGAAAGAAGGACAGAAAGTCTAAGAGAGCCTTGAATCAAAACTGCTAAGAACTGAATTGTGTCCTTGTAAAATTCATATGTTGAATCTTTAAATCAATATTTAGGTTCTCTATTTCCTAGAGATATTACAATACAATTTACAAATTTTACATAAGCTCATTTATAACTTTACTTGAAAATTGCCTTATTTTGCCTGGGGAGAAGCATTTACATTCTGAAGAATATCTGCTCTGTTCAAATTATAATAGTGCTACTGCTCCTGGTAATACTTCCAAGATCCTCATTGCTGAGTCTTTTCCAACATCTTTCATGCTTCTCAGTGCTTCCAGAGCATTTGTGGCAGTCATAAGTAGTTTTTTGTTTATTTGTTTGTTTGTTTTTTGTTTTTGTCCTTAAATTTCTGATGTGGGAAGCTATTTTCAACATCTCCACATTATAGACCATCAGAGCTACAATTACCAAATGCATCCTGTGCCCTTCTGGATAAAGGACCTCATATTATGCTGTGAGTCTGGGGCCCTCTACATCTACAACATTTTGAGTCATCATAGCAACTTCTTGTAAGAACCAAACAACTACTCTAGCCTCTTTGCTAGAGGATTAGGTAAAACTAGCCCCTCTATAAATATACCTGTATGAGAAGATGGCTTGAATCCTTGACAAAGCATACAGTACTATAATACATGGCTCTTCTATTGCATCTTTTGGCTTCTTAGAATCACTTATTTTTTTAATTAAGAAATTTTCTACTCACCCTACATACCACCCACAGATCTCACCTTTTCTGTCCTCCCACCCTCTAGCCCTCCTGCCAAGCCACATCGATCCCCACATCCTCCAAATCAAGGTCTCCCATGGAGAGTCGCCAGAACCCAGCACACTGAGCCCAGGCAGGTCCAAGTCCCTCTCTGCTGCACCAAGGCTGCTCAAGGTGCCACACTGCAGGCACTGGGCATCCAAAAGTGTACCCATGCACCAGGGACAGATCCCAATCCCCCTGCCTAAGTCTCCCCCAAACAGTTCAAGCTAAACAGCTGTCTCCCATTTCCAGAGGGCCTAGTCTAGTCCCCCCCCATGGGGGCTCCACAGCCATTAGTCCATAGTTCATGGGTCTCCATCAGTGTAGCTGGTCATCTCTGCACTTCTTCCTGTCATGGTCTTGACGTCCCCTGCCCGCAGAAGCCCTCCTCTGTCCATTGAGAATCACTTGTAACTGATCAATGACCAGAAGAATATGTGAACTTTATACAATCACCTTCATCACATTTATTGGAGCTTGATGAAATGTTACAACTTTCTGTCCCTTATTTAGGATAATCTATCTTAAGGGTAAACACAAGTGCTTAAAATCCAGGCAGCCAATTTAGTGCTTGGTACTTGACAGACAATATCTTCTATCTACATACTTTTAAAGGTTTTCAGCTAATTACAAAGATATAGCACATGATTCAGCCTATGGTAGCAACCATAAGCATTTATTCAGCCCTGTTTATTTGAAATGACATGTCCACATGTGCCCAATGTAGACGCTCACTCTTGTGTCTATACTTCTGCTATCAAATACAAGACCTCATTCTTAACTAATTCAGAATTTTAAGTGCTATCCACAGTGACTAAGGAAACAAGTTCACTTCTCAAATTCATAATGTTGTTCCATTAGTTGATTAAATTTATGAAAATTTTCATCTTTCATAGTATCTGGCAATCATCCTATGTATTTAATACCCTTAAATTTAGTTCAATGAAGAACAGTAGACTTTGGAGACCATACATCACTTGTGGCTTGAAATAAACAGAGTGATTCAATTGATTTACTCTGTTTACTGGAAGCTTGGAAGGCACTTCTTCCTCCCTTCCCCCTAATTTTCACCACTAGAAAAAGGAAGACAGCCCTTATACGCCTATCATTTGCCTTGTGGCAGGATCAGTCCACGCACAGTGCATATCTGGTATAAGATCTTCAAAGCTGCTTGATCTGCTGGCTGCAATTAAAAGTTAAAGACAAACCCCCTCCCTTACTCCTAAGCTGTTTTCAGACTTGACTTTGGCGTGCCCGTACTCTTCCCCAGAAAGCTGCACATAAAACTTTCCATGCCCTCTTTTCTTTTTGTAGCACCATCAGTATCACATTCTGCATTAGACGTTGACTAGGGTTCCAGTCTTGTTGTTGAAAGTAGTCACCACATTTTTAAATACAGGTAGTAAGATAATTAAGTGATCTCTTCTTAAACTCATAATCATTTTGAACAGTATTTGGGAAAATATGATTCAATGGCTACTTTATACTAAAGACCATTGGTGTTAAAATAATTGTATATCACCTGGGCATTGTACTAAAACAGACTTTGACTCAGGGTAACTGCTGGAGACAAAGATTTGGAGGCAGATTTTAGTAACCGCATATAGAGTTGGATGGTGGATACTTAGCTCACAGACTGATAAAAAAAAGCATGTGTTGGCAGGATAATAATTCTACAACTCTAACATGGACATGGATATTTGAAAAGTTGTATGAAGGAAAGAAAAGAAAGTTTTAAGAAAATATACATAAAGGAGATGTAACAACAGATTCTGTGAGCAAAATGATTGATGCTGACTCCACTTGGTGAATGGATTTATTCAGGTGAGTCATGTTTCAGTTACTGATTTATTTTTTCAACAAAATGCCATTCTCTTCTTATGCTAACAGTTACTCTTTCAAAAACTCAAAGTCTATTCTTATTATTGCTACTACAGTTGAGAAAAATCAAACCATAATATTCAGAACAATCAATGTGTCAAATCTTATCTCCACTATCATGCCACACAGGTAAGGTTTTGAATGATATGGGGGATTGTTTTGGTGCCTGTCATCCTTAGAATGTCTTTCTTAAAGACTTCAGCTTTAAAAAATCAGTTACTATTTACCTCAGCCTGTTTTTTGTCAAATCTTCAATATTATAAATTCCAGACCACTATGGTTGATAGTTAGATTTCAACAACAACAAAACTACAGAAAATCTACAATCCCGTGGAAACTGAATAATGCTCAACTGAATCACCAATGGGTTAAGGGAGAAATAAAGTAAGAAATTAAAGACTTCCTAGAGATCAATGAAAATGAATACACCACATACCCAAATTTATGAGACACTGTGAAAGCAGTGCTAAGAGGGAAATTCATAGCACTAAATGATCACATAAAGAAGTTGGAGAAATCTCATATTAGTGACTTGACAGCACACCTGAAAGCTCTTGAACAGGAAGAAGCAAAGTCTCCCAGGAGGAACAGATGCCAGGAAAGTATCAAATTGAGATCTGAAATCAATAAAATAGAAACAAAGAGAACAACACAAAAAAATTGATGAAACAAAGAGTTGGTTCTTTGAGAAAATCAACAAGATAGACAAGCCCTTATCCAAACTAACCAAAAGACAGAGAGAGAGCATCCAAATGAACAAAATGAGAAATGAAAAGGGGGACATAACAACAGACAGTGAGGAAATCCAGAGAATCATTAGGTCATACTTCAAAAACCTCTACTCCACAAAACTGGAAAATCTAAAAGACATGGATAATTTTCTGGATAGGTACTACATACCTAAGTTAAATCAAGACCAGATAAACCATTTAAATAGTCCAATAACCTCTAAGGAAATAGAATCAGTCATTAAAAGTCTCCCAACTAAAAAAAGCCCAGGACCAGATGGTTTTACTGCAGAATTCTACCAGATCTTCAAAGAAGACTTAATACCAATACTCTTTAAATTGTTCCACACAATAGAAGCAGAAGGAACATTACCAAACTCCTTCTATGAGGATACAATTACCCTGATTCCTAAACCAAACAAAGATGAAACAAAGAAAGAGAACTACAGACCGATCTCCCTCATGAACATTGATGCAAAAATATTCAATAAAATACTGGCAAACAGACTCCAAGAACACTTCAAAACAACTATCCACCATGATCAAGTAGGCTTCATCCCAGGGATGCAAGGGTGGTTCAACATATGAAAGTCTGTCAATGTATTACACCATATAAACAAACTCAAAGGAAAAAAAAACCACATGATCATCTCACTAGATGCAGAAAAGGCATTTGACAAAATCCAACACCCCTTCATGATAAAGGTCTTGGAGAGATGAAGAATACATGAAACATATCTAAACATAATAAGGTCTTTGTAAGATGATTATAGACATAAATGATATAAGGGAGCATCCATTTACATAATCTATTATTTGTTTACCATGCTATATGCACCATCCATGCTAGCACTATAAGTTTACTGACATTGACCCAACTTTCTCTTACATTTGTTCAATTATTGATTTACAACATGTGTGTGTGTGTGTGTGTGTGTGTGTGTGTGTGTGTGTGTGTTTTAATTTGACAGTGTTATTTGTGCAACTCATTGCATTATTTTCTCTGATGCTATCATTGCTGGTGTTTGCTATTTTTTATTTAGGCTTTCCATTTTGATTCATTGTAGAAACAAGTTATTCATAACTCAGGATTTTCTCTGTGCTGTGTACATATTGGACATGTGTAATTTCTAATGCAGCCTCTCCGTTTTTATTTAATGGTATGCCCCATGATGAGGCTTTATTATAGCAATTCCTCTTCCTTCTTTAAATCCTGCCATCCTGCACAGCTTGACTGCTTGTTGGACCCAAAAACCTTCACAACTGTCACAAACTTGAAAATAGATGCTCTGTTTATTAATGGCCCTGGATCACTGCTAATAATTGGCTTGTGTCTGGCTATTCATTTTATTCATTATTTTATATGTATAAATGTTAAGTGTAACCTTCTAGGAATGTCCTTAGCACAATGATAGTAATAAGAAAACTATACTTGACTTATTTCAATAACTTCCACTTTCTTCTTGAAGTATATTTTCTCTGGGATACTGAGTTTTATAGCTAGTAAATCTACTTTGTGTGATGACATAAATGTATATAGAAATACTCAGTTGCTTGTTGTCATTTGACTTCATGTTTAGTACTTTGTGGATCTGCCTCAACAAATGAAAGACATGAGAACTTTGTAGATAAAAGCACTTACTGCACAAGGGTGGCAACCTCAATACAAACACTCAACACCTACCTAAAGAGACAGGATGTGCATAACACAGGCAGAAGGATCCCTGGGACTTGCTGACTAGCAACCTGGATCCTGATTCAGTAAAAGACCTTATCTCAAGAAAAGAAGATTTAGAGTGACAGACCTGTACATCCCATGGCCTCTTCTAGCCTCCAGGCAAGCACAGTCACAGTTAACACATAAATGTTTATAGATATATCATGTCTATACCATACACATGTGCACAGTCACACATGCACACACACACACACACACACACACACACACACACACACACACATGCGCGGATGTACAAAATAATTGCATAAGTAACCAGTATTATTATTTTTCTTATTGTACCAATTGCAAAAAAATAAAAACGTGTTTGTTCTTTAACTAGAGATAATTGCTATGCTATAAACACAGAAGGAATATGCTATTACTTAATAAAATCTGCATTTGAACACCATGAATTTTCCTGCAGAGATTACTTTGATGTTATTCTTTAACTTAACTATTAATTTCAGTTCATTAAAACTCATGACTAATGTTATAGTACAAAAATTCTATAGTGCAGCCAATGCTTTTTTTACTTTCACATATTTGTATTCCTTGCATCTTATTTCTTTCTTCTCCATTTTATGAGCTTATTTGTTATTTAAAAATATCTATGAAACCAGTGAAAAGCAGGTGTAGATCTGTAATTGTACAGATTTAAAAATTGTTTCTATAAACTAATCCATTGTAAGGCTACAAGAGATTATATGTATATGCTTATTGTATGGATTCATAGAAAGTATAATAATGTAGTAAAATAATTTTCAGGGAAAAATCTCATTTAAACAATGCCCTAATATTCTTCTTCAGTAATAAAATACTAAGAGTTTTTAGTTATATGGGTAAGTATTATAGAAACTTGAACTTTCCGTATGTCCCACCTACAGAAATTAACAAATATGATTTATGTCTATGATTCCAAAATGAGGCCTCAGACATAATCAAGCTACTTAGAATTTTGAAGTGTCCTGTCTTCTATGATCTAATACTGGAAATGTTCAAATTCCAAGGAAAATAATAAAAACATCTGTTAAATTAATAGCTTCAAATCAATAGCTAATATGTATGAGATATCTAAAAATTTGCAGGGGAAAACAATGATAAACATCACAACTTTTACCCCTCCAGAGACTACAGTTAACCAATCAACTACATTTTCTCTACCAAGTCAACTTCTCCACCAAGATATATAATGTCAATATGGTCTTTCAAAATAAAACAAAAATGCTAGGGGTTCAGCTCCTAGCAATGGCATTTGTGAATACCTGCAGAGCTAAGATAAGTTAATGTACCTTATTTCATACATTAATAGTGAACTTTCACATATGCACCCAAATTAGTAGAAATATGACCATGAATGTATCAGTCTTCCAGCATTACGGAAAAATAATTATTCTTTTCTCTGTTATAAAAAAATAGGTGTGACTCAAACAATGTAAAATACATTTAATCTGTTTTTAATCAAATACAATGCATTAGTGGATAAAGAAAATACTGGACATAACATACATTTTCTAATTCTAAAGACACAAGTAAAATTGTATTTAAGCTTCTCTTAGACAGTCTCATTTTAACTGCATATATTCAATATGCAATGTGAAATATTCTCTGGAATGTAGGTGTCAACAAATGAAACAGACAGATATTTGTCTTCTATAAGGTATATCATCACTCTGTACGCCACATTTTGTTTTTTTTTGGGGGGGGGTTGAGACAGGGTTTCTCTGTGTAGCTTTTCTCCTTTCCTGGAACTCACTTGGTAGCCCAGGCTGGCCTCGAACTCACAGAGATCCACCTGGCTCTGCCGCCCCAGTTCTGGAATTAAAGACATGCGCCACCACTGCTGCCATCACCACCACCACCGCTGCAGCCTGACTGTATGCCACATTATTGTTTATTGGAAATCAATCCATCTAATACGACACTGTGACCAAAGATAAAATGGTCATTAACACCTCTGTCGCCCCACCTCCCACTGACTAACTTTTCTAGTGTTAGAAGTTGTTTACCTGATACAGTGATACTTTTTACTGAAATGTGATTTTATTTGTATATTAATAAAGTTGCCTTGGGGTCAGAGCAAGCCATAGCAGAAGCTGAGTGGTGGTGGTGCACGCCTTTAATCCCAGCACTTGGGACGCAGAGCTAGGTAGATCTCTGTGTGTTCAAGGACACAGCCAGCATGGCAGACACATGCCTTTAATCTCAATACCAACCATAGAAGACCTGGAGGTCTGTACAGAGAGGCAGTGACGAGGAGGTCATGTGGCTGGGTTTACAACCAATGAGAAAGCAGAACAGAAAAAACAGGGTTGGGAATTTAGCTCAGTGGTAGAGCACTCGCCTAGCAAGTGCAAGGCCCTGGATTCGATCCTCAGCTCAAAAGAGAGAGAGAGAGAGAGAGAGAGAGAGAGAGAGAGAGAGAGAGAGAGAGAGAGAGAGAGAGAGAGAGAGAGAGAGAACACACAGAAGTAGCAATCTGGCAGAGAGGAAAGACAGAGCAGCAGGGAAGGGTAAGATTTTCAGCTCTCAGCTATTGCTCTGACCTCTTGGATTTTAACTCTTCAATTGGCTCTGTGTTTCTTATTTAACAAGATGGTTACACCTACAACCTGATGCTGGAGAAGAAATAGTATTAATGATCTTACCCAAATGTGAATCATATAGTATACAATATCAATCTGTTTGGCAAGATGAATCCATGGATTCAATAATGGCATGATTGTTTATGGTGATAACCAAGTGCTCTTTGATTGGAATTGAGGACCACTCTACAAGAGGTAAGTCCTACTTTTCAATTATTAACATGACTTAAAAGCCCATCCCTAAAGTTAAACTCAGTGATGTTGTTTAGCAGAATTATAATGCCACCAAGATGCCTTATAAATATTTACATTTGTACCCACAGACAAGTGCTACACACAGGTTTAATCAGAGAAGTCTCTTTATTAAATGAAAAGTGGTTAGTGCAAACATATATGGTGGTTAGTGCAAACATATATGTGTGCTCAAGGCTGAGAATAAGTGATAGTTGTGGAGTATTCATTCTTAAATAACACCTTTATAAAACCTTCACTATGGTTGAGAGAACACTGTAGGAAGTAGAAAGAAGGAATGAAAGGGCCATAAGCTAAGCATAAAGGCTGCAAAAGGCTAACTTCTGATCATGTCACAGCAGCACAGTCATGATTTATGATTTCATAGCAGCTATGGCTACTTGTTATGAAATTATGCAACAGTGGGCCTATTAACAATCAATCAAGAATCAGAAAGCGCATAAGACCCTTCTCACTGTTGAACCACAGTCTAATGATGGATCTTGGGGAAAGGTAGTTATTTTCTACAGTTATCTACCCCGAGAAGTCTACTATATACCAAAAGACAATACCAAATTCAGGGTCACACAAAAGACACAATTTGCCTTAAAAATAATAACTGATTTGTATCCCCTTAATCTGATTATGTTGTCTTATTGCTCTGGCTAGAACTTCAAGTACTGTATGGAATAAGTATGGGGAGAGGGGACAGCCTTGCCTTGTTCCTGATTTTAGTGGTATTGCTTTGAGTTTCTCTCCATTTAATTTGATGTTGGCTGTTGGCTTGCTGTAGATTGCCTTTTTTTCTTTATTATTATGTATTTTAAATTTTATACATCATCCATGGGTTCCCCTGTCCTCCCCCCTCCAGCCCACACCCCCACCTTCCCCCCAGCCCCTCCCCTCCATTCCCATGTCCTCCAGGATCAAGGCACCCCTGGGGTTTCATTTAAACCTGGTGGATTCAGTACAGGCAGGTCCTGTCACCTCCTTCCAGACTGAGCAAAGTGTCCCTGTGTAAGCTCAAGGTTTCAAACAGCCAGCTCATGCACTAAGGACAAATCCTGGTCCCACAGACTAGGTGCCTCCCAAGCAGATCAAGCTATTCAATTGTCTCACTTACCAGAGGGCCTGATCCAGCTGGGGGCTCCACAGCCTTTGGTTCATAATTCATGTGCTTCTAATCGTTTGGCTATTTGTCCCTGTGCTTTTTACAATCTTGGATTCAACAATTCATGCTCTTGCAGACCCTCCTCTTTCTCGACAGTTGAACACCTGGAGCTCCACCTGGGGCCTGGCTGAGGATCTCTGCATCCACTTCCATCAGTTATTGGATGAGAGTTCCAAGACGACTGTTAGGGGGTTTGGCCATCTGATCAGCAGACTAGGTCAGATCAGGCTTTCTCTCAACCATTGCCAGCAGTCTACAGAGGATATATCATTGTGGATTTCTGGGGACCTCTTGAGAACTCTGCCTATTCCTGTTCTCATGTGGTCTTCATTTATCATGGTCTGTTATTCCTCATTCTCCCTTTCTGTTATTGATCCAGCTGGGATCTCCTGCTCCCCTAAGCTTTCTTTCCCTCAAATCTTGCCCTTCATTACTCCCACTGTCGTCTAGGTTGTTGATGTAGATCTCATCCATTTCTCTGTCATTGGGTGATCCTTGGGTCTTTCCTAGGGTCCCGTTTTCTAGGTAGCCTCCCTGGAGTTGTGTATCAGTCTAGTCATCTTTGTTTTACATCTAGTATCCTCCTATGAGTGAGAACATACAGTGTTTGTCCTTCTGAGTCTGGGTTACCTCACTCAGGATGATTTTTTCTAGATCCATCCATTTGTCTGCAAACCTCATGATGTCATTGTTTTTCTCTGCTGAGCGAATGCCCTTACGGTATGATTGAGCATTCCTTGGGTATATGCCCAAGAGTGCTGCAGCTGGGTCTTGGGGGAGATGGATTCCCAATTTTCTAAGGAAGTGCCATATTGATTTCCAAAGTGGCTGTACAAGCATTCCCACCAGCAGGCACTTAAAGTTCTTATCATATAGATCATTAACTTATTTAGTTAGAGTTACCCCAAGGTATTTTATAACATTTGTGGCTATTGTAAAGGGTAATGTATCTCTGATTTTCTTCTCAGCCTGTTTGTTGATTGTATATATGAGGGCTACTGATTTTTTTTAGTTGATTTTGTATCCTGCTATGTTGCTGAAGGTGTTTATAAGCTGTATCAGTTCCTTGGTTAAATTTTTGGGGTCAAACATGTATACTATCATGTCATCTTCAAGTAGGGAAAGCTTGACTTCTTCCTTTCCAATTTGTGTCCCCTTAATCTCAGTAGGCTTCATCCCAGGGATGCAAGGGGATGCAAGGATGGTTCAACATATGAAAGCCAGTCAATGTAATACACCATATAAACAAACTCAAAGAAAAAAACCATATGATCATCTCACTAGATGCAGAAAAGTCATTTGATAAAATGACCTTCATCATAAAGGTCTTGGAGTAATCAGGAATAGAGGGAACATACCTAAACATAATAAAGGCAATCAACAGCAAGCCAACAGCCAACATCAAATTAAATGGAGAGAAACTCAAAGAAATAGAACTAAAATCAGGAACAAGGTAAGGCTGTCACCTCTCCCCATACTTATTCAATATAGTACTTGAAGTTCTAGCCAGAGCTATAAGACAACATAAAGAGATTAAGGGGATACAAATTGGAAAGGAAGAAGTCAAGCTCTCCCTATTTGCAGATGACATGATAGTATACATGAGTGACCCCAAAAATTCAACCAAGGAACTGATACAGATTATAAACACTATTTCTGAAATGTGTTTTCTGATTTGTCATTATATTCATGCAAAACTGTCTGAGAGGAGAGGTTGATAAGAAGGATAAACTCAAGATTGTGGTGAGCAGGGAACTGAGTGGACTATAGACAGTGTGTCTTGTCAGCAGAGCTGGAATTCCCTGGCAGTTGACATTCACTAATTTTTGTACAGCCAGTCAATAGCCTTATTCATTTCATTTGCTGTTCAGTTTTTGAATGATTTCTTTAATGAATGAGGAAATAGATTTTCAATTTAAACTAAGACTGAATAGGGTCAAATGCACATGATACTAGAAGATAGAGCACAGTGATGAGATGCCATTGTAAAGTGAATAAATAGTGAATAATTCTAACAATGAACCACAGAATCCAAGTGGCATAAGGAAGCAAATAGAAACAACTAAACTGCAGGATTCTCAGAAACTCAGATGAGCATAGGATGGAAGGATGGTAACAATGAAAAATAGGAACAAATTGGAGGCAGAACTGCCAGGCAAATGTGTTCGCTGTTGGGTCCAATAGGAACGTGGTTGTTTTCTGATTGGATTTGAGGTCTACTTCATAAGAAGAAATGCATTGTTGGTATAAAACTGGTTAACAGACTATAGCTGGAGAGGTCACAGGGGAAACCTACTATTGATGCTACCCTAATTAGACATATAGCTAAGCTGCCTTTGGAATATCTGTTTTTACAGTCTTAGTTTAGTGCTGCTCTCCATTTTCACAGGAGAAGCCTCTTTTAGAAATAATAATACAGAGATTCATACCCAGTCAAGGCTAAGAAAAAGCAACTGTTTGCTATTCATCCCTGAAGCAGATACCTTTATCACCACCTCCCTCCAAGGCCCCAACAACATCACAGAAGTAGAGGCAGAAAGATGGTAATATCTGGAATATGGGAAGAAGTATTATAAAAAGCTGTTTTCTGGACACAGCATGACTGTTATAAATACAAACACAGAGAAGTTCTGAGAACTTGCACATTTGCTCACAACAGAAAGCATGACGGGGGAATACTGATTGTGAAGAATGAGTTCAGTCAGTGTGGAAGGGAATGTGAGAGAATAATGGGGCAAGAGTGAGTGATCACAATGCACTGAAGACATCTATACATTTGTCAAAAATTAAATTAAAAAAATTTGAGACGGAGTCCATATGTTTTACGTTGCCTATAAAGCTGTGTTTTGAGGCTCAGTGCCAAGGATTTAAAAATTATTTTCTTAAAATTTTCATTTCAACTAATCATTTGAAATGTATTTAAATAAAACCCTAATTAGTAGGAATCTTGAACTACATATATATTTATACATAAAAAGTATAATATTGCTTTTCTGTGCTCCCGCTGGCCTAGTGAGCAGGCACGGCCTCGACATGCAAAACGACGCCGGCGATTTCGTGGACCTGTTCGTGCCACGGAAATGCTCCGCAAGCAACCGCATTATTGGTGCCAAGGACCACGCATCCATCCAGATGAATGTGGCCGAGGTTGACAGGGTCACAGGCTGGTTTAATGGCCAGTTTAAAATCTATGCTATCTGTGGGGCCATTCGAAGGATGGATGAATCAGATGACTCTATTCTTTGATTGGCTAAGGCCGATGGAATTGTCTCAAAGAACTTTTGACCAGAAGAGATCGGGGGATATTTGTCATAAATAAAAGTGAGAAAGTAAAAAAAAAAAAAAAAAAAAAGTATAATATTAAGAATCACAGTACAACTTCTATCAGTATTCTTAATACTTCAGTGGAAAAGAGATATTTCATAGCATTATGTGAATATCTATATTAACCAGTGTTCTCAAGAGAAACAAAATTAATAGGTTATATAGAAAAATAAAGAGACACATTATTATGAGATGTTCCTGGACAAGATTAAGCAGGGTAAGCAGCTCTATAGCCATCTGTACCAGGAAACTCAGGAAAGCTGGGGGTTATAGGTCAACTGAAGCCCAGAGACTTAAGAACAACACAAATTGACAAGACAGTAAAGTAGAAACTAATGCTATCTTTGAGTACATCAGCCATCTTTGTCTTATGAGTCATTCATGTTTGTACCTTCTATTATTTATTAAGCATCAACATTTGTATCATGCAAAATGGCATTTTAATACATACAAATAACCATTTTCCATTCAGTACGAAGATCCGTCTTCCTAATTCAAGTGGTTGATCATAGGAAGACTATTATTAATCAACTACCTCACAGCTTTCACCTTGTCTCTAGGTCTAATTTCTTTTATATCTCTCCTTCTCTCCAATCCCCATTATAAGTGCACATAATTAATCTAATGTTCTTGCTTTGGTTCATTTCTAATTCCTTTCTGGTTGTTATTATTGGTTGTGCCCCAGGCCAGGTGTTTTATAAAGAACAGTAAAGCTCTTGATGCATACAACCAAGGGATACATTTAAGAAGCAAATACAATATGATTATTACAAGGTAAATGCTTTTCTCTACAAAGGCCTCAGCCCCTCTGTCATCTTTCCCCCATTTTCCTATTCAGTCTCTTCTCCCATTGATGAATGGGTCCACTTACACATTCACTGGGTGAATATACTTGCAATGTAGATACCACTGTCTTGAATTAAGCAGATCAGCAAATGTCTTTTTTGTTTCTATTTTCCTTTTATTAAAATAAACATTTTTGTATAATATAACATAGTTACGATTTTCCCTCCCCCAACTCCTCCCATCCCCAAGATCTTCCTAACTCCCCCTCCCATCCAGCTCCCTGTCCTTTAAATCTCTTCTTAGAAACAAACAGGCATCTAAAGAATAATAATAAAATAAGATAAAGCAAAAGCAAACAAACCAAAATAGGACAAAGCAAGCAAACAGAAGAAGAAAAAGAACCCCTCTCTCTAAAAAAAAAAACACGCACAAGAAAAACATATAGATGTAGAAACAATCACATTAGTACACACAGGAACCCCATAAAAACAGAAATCCAGAAAAATCCAGGAGCTATAATATAAATTCAAAGGACATGTAAACAATAAATAAGTGAATAAATAAATCATAGATAAGTAAAATATAAAACTGACTAAACACTTTCAAAGTTTCAAGATGCCATTGAGTTTGTTTTGTGTTGGTCATCTACAGCTGGCCACAAGGCCCTCCCTTAAGAGTGATTTGTACCCTCAATGAGATTCCATCAGGGAAAAACAATTTTTCATTTGTTGGCTGTCAACTGGAGAAAGCTTCTGGGTTAGAAATGGGAGTATGTGTCCACTTTTACTCTTGATACTGGTACCCCATCTGGTGCAGACCCATATAGGCCCTGTGCATGCAACCAAAGTCTCTGTGAATTTATACGTGCTTTGGTTCCCCTGTGTTCAGAATACCTTTTCCTTATGTTTCTACTCCCTCTGCTTCTCCAAGGCTTTCCACCTTCACTTCTGCAAGGTTATATGAGCCTGGAGAGAAGGGATTTGATGGAGACTTGCCACTCAGTGTTCCACGGTCTTGACCCTCTGCACATTGTCTGGCTGTTGATCTCTGTATTTACTCCCACCTACTACAAGAAGAAGCTTCTCTGATGATAGGTTAACAAGGAACTGCTCTATGACTGTAGCAGGATTTTCTTCTAGGAAAACTCCACTAGATTCAGGAGCTCATGTGGACAGAAAGTAGGAAGAGACAGTGTGACATTTTATGACAACCAGCCCTGCTTGTACTCATCTATCATCCTTCAAAAGAGTGGTTGTTACTTATTCAACATGGTGATTTCCAGTGGAAAAAAAAAGGAATAATAAACAGGCACATATGGAAGAAAAAGAGAAAATTGTATCTACAAAACAGATCAGATTGAATCCATGCTGCCTAACCTCATGTTGGTTGTTGGTTAGTTTCAATAGTACCTTTACTGTTTTGATGCATGTACTTACTGTTAGTTTAAATTTTATGGATATTTTCAAAAACTTAACCTTTTTAATAAATCTTAACTAAATAAAATACTTGTGTGTGTGTTATAATCATGACATAAAATTTGATAACTTGGTAATATGTAAGTTTGCTTGTGATTCTAAGTTCTTTTTTATCTTTTTACCTTGGTAAAATAAAATTTGCAATTTAACTTTAAATCTGTTAAGAATTTTTACCAAATAAAATACCTGGACATGTTTCCATATAAAATTAATTTCATTTTTTTCTCATAAGCTAAAACTTTCCCAGTAACTAAGTTAAAGAAATCTAAATACTAAATTATAAAATAATAAATTTAAGCCCATACTCTCATGCTAATAAAACTGAAATGTCAATTCATTTTCCTTTTTAATTAAAGATTACCCATAAATATGCTGCTTTAAATATAAATATGAATACTCTAAATATTTTCTTAATCTAATTTTAAATCTAAATTTGGTTATATAACTAGCAATTTTAGTAACAATGTATTTAGACTTTGGCAATTGACAATTTATTTTTATATCAGTTGTATAACATATTAAATCAACTCTCAATGATACCAATTACTATTTTTCCAAGGTTTCTTGGGCATAACATTGCAATGGATACCTTCCCAAGGGTCCGTAGAATTACTTTAAATTAATATTCTGTTTATAGCTAAAATTCACTTACACTTTCACTGTGGAATTCTTATTGATTATTTGGTTAATAAATATAATGAATAGGTGATGGAAAATATCAAATTAATAGATAATAAGGAGAGCCATACAGGTCAATATATACATACAAAAATACCTATGCAATTAGTAGCCACTTATGTATGAAGGTATCTATATTTATGAGCTAGAGGTTCTATCAGCACAACATTTCTAGGATAAATTGTTTGCTTTTCTTTGTTGTTAAATTTAATGTTACATAACATAATAAACACTGTCAAAGTTAAACAATAAAGGTATACTGCCCTCAGAAATCTATATAATGAACTTGGTTTAAATTTTTAAGTAGAAATACATAAATTTTATTCTAACAATTATTTTTATGTATTTTTCTGGCAAATACTGTCACTAATTCTGTGATGTGTTTTTCCACAATTCTAACATGATTTTTTTTATAGTAATACAATGGTTTTCTGCAAAGAAAATACAGATCAGTGCATTTGCTGTTATTTGATCTAAATTGTAGACACTATTTTAATATCCTTGAATCAATGTTTTTCAAATCTTTTTTGTCTGGAGGAACATGTAGAAAGTAAGAGAGAGATGGTCCTTGTAAACAAAAACAGATTCATTAAACCCTGCTCTTCATCTTAAGTGCTGTTGTTAGGGCAACTAAACTTCTAAAAAATTCATGAAAGGAAAGGACATCACCTTAAGAGATGATTTAAGTAGTCATAGCAACCACTGTCTTCAAAACAATTTTATCTGTGCCCAATGTTCCCTTCCTTCCTCCTGACTTAAGATTTGTAAAATATTGTTGCCCTCTTTCTACACATTTTGTTTATATGTTATAAACATAAAAAAAAAATTCAGAAATGCCAAGCTGTGATGGGTAGTTTTTCTCTGACAGGAGACAGACATCAGCAAACATGAGGATGGTGCTATTTGTAGTATTTCCTCACAAACCGTAGAACCATTACATTCAATATCTAGCTGACACTAAGAATGTACTTTGATAACATCAGCAACAACTAAAACACTAAAATGCCTTTGAGAACTCAAGAATTTGGGGTGTTAGATAAACTTAAAGCAAGATTTAGATCTGGTAATTATTTATTATATTACCTCTGAATATATTTTTTACTTCCTATTTTCTACTTTTATTTTTTCCCTGATGTTCTTGGTTTTCTCAGGAACTACTGTAAAATAACTACCTGCTAGCTTCATACTTGTCTTATGCTCCAGGAGCATCTTAATCCTACTTGATTCTCCCTGCCCCATTTCCTCACTGTGATAAATGAGGTCCACAAACACAGACGATATCTCACAGTTCAAGATGGAAATTTTCTTGTCAAACACAGTGGCACATGGACAGAATCTCAGAACCAGAGAGGCTTACACTGGAGGATTACGAGTTTGGAATCAACTTAGACAGCATAATGAGTTCAAGGCCATTGTAATGTTTATAGTGAAATCTTATATGCCTCTTGAAAATATTTAGGTCAGTTTTGTTCTTTAGCCATTTTACAAATGCACACTTTGTGTTTAGCTCCCTTTCCCCAGGACCTCTGCCATCTCCTCACATTCTTTCCAACCTCTTCCTCCTTTTCCCTGTAGATATGTTTGACATATTTTCTAGTTTTAGTTTCCTTCTGCATCCCAGAGTTTAATCAAAGCCCTCTGTCAAATACTGAGTTTGGAATTAATGAGTGGGAACACAAGTGTATATAATGCTCTCCCTCTCCAAGAATTAACAGTATGTAGTGCATCCCTTTAAGTCCCTCCCCCTGACTGTAACTGAGTATGAAGAGGGTCTGATTCCTGTGGACCCAGTGCCAGTATGCACAGCTGCTGTGGGTTCATGGTTGCCATGTGCACGTCCTTAGAAGATTATATTTAACAGCTCCTCACCCCATTCTCTGGCTCTCACACTCTTACCCAATTCCATCACATATTCTGAAGGGTTCCGTAAGCCTTATTAATGCTGTGCAAATGTCTTGTCCAGGATTGAGACCTCAGTCACAAACCTTACTTTTCAAAACATTATATATATATATATATATATATATATATATATATATATATACTTATATTGTAAAACTCTGTGACAGCAAAGGTTTGTTTTGAACTCCTATAAAACCTCCCTGTTTTAATGATCTCTAACATCTGATATTCTGCAAATTCAGGAAGAAGGGAAAATGAACACCTCTATTTACCTCCATACATACAGTTGCAACATGAACTCCCAAACAAAAATTCCTTTTGATTTATTAAAATGTTACCTGATGCCAGATAAGTTGAAGTCCCATCTGGTGGGAATTTACAAGTTAAAAAGTCACAGTCCACGTGAGTTGGCTTAGGCATGTAAGTGAGGGAACCCTTGTATAATGGAATGATTAAAAGTTTCTAAACGTTGTTTTAATTCAATCAATTAAAAGCATAAGCAGCATGGGTTTGATTGAGTCAATTTAAGGAACTGCACAGTAGTCAATGTGTTGTCAGCAGGAGTGAAAAATTCATGTATCACCTACACACAGCTTGAAGTTTGCATCCTTCAACTGGATATATCAAACAACCTTTTACCATATCAAAGAAAGTAACTAATTTTGCAAAAGAAAAGAAGAATACAAACAAGAGACCTCTTTTGTAGTTATTACTTCCTTATCTGTCCTCTAGTGTTTACAATGCTTAACAATTACCACATCTTCATTATGAAAAATTTTGATTTTTTTCTGTAATGTCCAGTTTCTTCATCACTATACAAATGTACTTGGTCTTTTCAGAACAAAAAAAGAAAGAAAGAAAGAAAGAAAGAAAGAAAGAACGAAAGAAAGAAAGAAAGAAAAAGAAATTATTTATTAGGATTCCTGCATTATATATGTTTTTCACATAATACCATGAAATTATATGTTTACAATCATCATAAAAATCATTGATTTGTTATGAGTTTGTATCAATAATAAATGTTGTTAAACCTGGAGATGCATAGCTGTAGCCAAAAGAAGATGAAACATGTACTTATATAATTGATGTGCTGAAAAGATAACAAATATGGAAAACTCATAAAATTTCTCAAATTTTTGACTAATAAACTTGTCTTGAGGAGAACAGATTCCTTTTACAGTGTTCATCATCAATGGGAAGAAAGAAAATCAGTGGACATAAGCCAAGTAAAAAGTAACAGAAAACAATGAACAATACCAACCTGGATGTGTCCATTTCACCAGTATAAGATAGGCAAAGATTATTCCTAAAATTGTCAAATTCTGTGTTATTTTAACAAAATTCTTCTTTACAAGCTGAAGAATTTATGTATAGATGATGAAAAGCTTTGCTTTCTCCTTGTGTCATATAAAATGGCATTATACTAGTCTTTATTTTCATAACCTTACAAATCATGTTAGGCACTGTGATCTCATGGTCTAGACGGCATGAAAATAGTACACAGAGGAAGTTCAGGAGAGGGCTACAAAGGACTATAACTTTAATATTGTTATTCAATTTAGGTTTTCTAATCTGATTGTAGTAAATCTATAATAATTTATCTTAAACTGTCATAGCTATGTGAATATTAATTCTAAATAGTGGGGTCTTTGTATCATAGAATGTCTACATTTTATGAAGGGGTTATATAGACTTTGTCAACCACAGTTCCCAGTACTTCAGGGATAGGGTGCCATCTATAATCAAATTAGGATCTTTGTAATGAAACATGGTAATAGTGCTAAAAATGAAATAACAAATATTTTGGCACCAAATAAATTCAAGTACATATACGTATATATGTGCTAACTTTCAGAACTTTTAAAATTTCCAGAGATGTTGCTCTCTACACATAACAACTATTTAGAGTGAATTTTCATTAATTAAAGAGATGGAGAAATAGACATGAAGTGAAATGTAACATGCCCAATTTAAAACAAACAAACAAAAAAATGTAGGAAGCAGTGAAGCCACTGTTTAAATTCCAAAGACCACCTATTTTTCCCCCTTGCTCATCCTTCTGTATGGTAAATAAGTATACTAAAATGTTTCATTTCAGACAGGGAGTGTACCTTAGTGTAGGGATCTGACATGCAGGAGACCTTGAGTTCAGTCTCCAGCAATGTAGGGAAAAAGCTTCATTTCCTATCTATGTTCAAACATCTCAGATTTCCTAACTTCGCATGGATAAAGTATTTCACAGGAAGCAAGTAGAAAAACAACAAGTTTTGTGTATGCCCATACCTAAGGAGAGTAATGGTGCAGTGATATAATATGTTTTAATTAATTAAATTTGTCATTTGGTAATTTCACAGGGGTACACGTGCATACAAACCAACCTCACCACCACTGTCCTTTCCCATCTCCTTACTACAGTGTCTGCCAGCTCTCTTTCATAGGAAACTTTTTCTCACTTTAATATATTTCTTCTGTTTTGGGACCCACTAAACTTAACCAGGGCTGTCTGTGTGTCCATGAATCAGGAGTTATCCCTACTGGGGTCTGGTAGGCTCAGCATTCAATAGCTGGAGGGAACAATTCCCTGTCTTTCAGGAAACTATCAACTGTTGCCGGATATTTGATCATACTGTCACATTCCAAGACCATATTAACAAAGCTACCTTTGAATCAGGGGGGCAGAACCAGTGGCTAGTTGGTGGGAATTAACCATAGAGAAGTCAGAAATGTGGTTAGAGAGGATGTACAGGAAGGAGGAGGGAGGGACTTAGATTTTGAGCTCTCCTCCAGCTGGGAAGAGTGGATAAAATGACAGCTGGTAGCTCCTCTGCCACTTCTTTGATCTATCAGATTTTTATCCCATTATCTGTCTCCTGAGTCTTTACTGATAAACAGAACAGCTTAGATAAACACATTTGGAGTCCAATATATGGCACATATGTTCAAGCATAGACAAACTGGTACTCTACCTAGCAGGAGACTAGATAGAAAAGGCTTGCCACAGCATGGACACAGCAGCTTCCCAGAGCTGGTCCTCTAGCTGGTACAGGTGGACTTAAGGCTGTGCTCTCAAGGACCTCAGGGAGGAAAGCCTGCTGACCGCACCATGTGCTAAACAGAGCTTCAGAAGGAGGCTGCTGATGCACAGAAGGGCTTTGCAACATTGTCCTGGGTCATGATGCCCAGGGGCATAGTTTATGCTCCCTGATGCCCCTTCCTTTCTGGTCAGTCAAGGCAGGTAGCCTGGCCCTTTAAGGCTTGGCTCACATGGTAAGAAAAGGTTACAGGCATGAACATAGCCAGGTCCAGACTGAGGAAACTTATGAACAGGTACAGTATGCTTGAAAATGTGCTTAGAAGAGAGAGAGGGAGGGAGGGAGAGAGAGACAGAGAGAGAGAGAGACAGAGAGAGAGAGAGAGAAAGTCATAGAAACATAGTTTAAAAATAATATAATAAAATCCTCAAAGAAAGAGTAGGGTGAAACACTGTGGCCAAAGCCACTTGGGAAGGAAAAAGTATATTTGGCCTCCTCTTCCACAACACAGTTAGCTCATCATCAGAGGAAGTCAGAACAGGAACTCAAAATGGCAGGAACCTGGAGGCAGGAACTGATGCAAAAGCCCTGGAGGGGGTGCCTCTTACTGGCTTGCCCTGCTGGCCTGCTCAGCCTGCTTTCTTATAGAACCCAGGACCATCTGCCCAGGGATGGCACCACCCACCATGGACCGGGCCATTCCACATGAGTCACTAATTAAGAAAATGCTCTACAGCCCTTCCTACAATTTGATCTTGTGGAGGTATTCTCTTAAGTGAGGCTCTCTCATCTCAGATGACACTAGCTGTGTTGTTATAAAACTAGCCAGGACACCATGTAACCAAATTACCAGGGATTTTTGGTTGTTTGTTTGGTTGTTTGTTTGGGTTGGTTTTGTTGGCTTTGGTTTTTCAAGACAGGGTTTCTCTGTTTAACAGTCCTGGCTCACTTTGTAGACCAAACTGGCCTCAAATTAACTAAGACCAGCCTGATTCTGCCTCCCAAGTCCTGGGATTAAAGGTGTGCTCTATCACCCCTGGCTAAAGTTGTCAGGTTTTAGTGCCAAATTCACCAGGTAGGGAGATATTCATTAATAGATTCTTTTTGTGTTTATTTATGGGGTGATTCATGTATGAATATACTTCAATATTAATTTTGGAAGGACATAAGGTAAAATACACTGAATTCTAGCTAACTTACTAAGGAAGAGACATGGCAGAATGAACCATTGTGTGGGGGGAAATTTCCGAAAAAGTTTACTGGAGCAAATCCTCTGCCACAAGTACCAGTTTGTCTATCACACCATTGAGAATATGAAAGAGGGTAGCATGAGTCTCTTGGAGAAGTTGGAGAAAAGCCTCCTGTCTGGATCCTGACTCTACTGCCTTGATAACATCTACCCCAACCAGGACTGTCAAAGATACTTTCTGATTTTGAGCCACACCATGATCTCTAATCCAGTGCCCGCTAAGATCAGAGCTACCAGGAGTCCACAGTTGGGCTTTGTGATGTTCAAGCAGCTCCACAGCCACTGTTGGCTGAGGAGGATCTTACTGACCTATCAGGACTCAGGGGTGTGGCCTTCCATTGTTCTTGGTGGCTTCATAAGAAAGTTCCTCTGAGCTCTGAGCCAGATCAACCTAGGCTTCAGTTATGGCAAAGGCAACTAAGAAGTCACAGGATCCTACCAAAAACATCAGGCCATCAACCTCAAGTACCAAGTGTAAGAAAGCCAAAAGTCGTCATGAGCCCCAAACCAGAACTGCTGGCAAGAAGGACGGTGAATCCAGTTCCAGGAGCTGTAGAACTGTAAGAAGGTCCAAGTTAAGTGTCATCCTTTCTCCAGTGATTTCCACTCCTAAACCTTTTTTGCCCTAGCCTTAACCCCTTCCTCAACACATAGTCCTTCTCTTTCAGTCCCCTTCACATATTCCATCTTCTTGAAGACCCGTATGCCTTGGTCACATTACTCTGTTGTCCTTCCAGGTGCAAGTGATTATTACCAAGGTCAGGAAAACCCACCACGGAGGCCAAAGAGAAAGACTTCTGAGAAAACTACAACCTCTACAAAAAGGAACAGAAAAGCCAGTGGGAAATTACTATTTGGTCACTACCACCGCCTGATGAAAGAGATGACCAGGACTGAGACCGATCCAGGGCAAAGCAGCTTAGAGAGTTGTAGTATCTCAACAAGTGACCTGGAAAGCCGATAGCCTCAGAATGCCACTAGAGACCTAGCCATCTGTTCAAAGGTCTGGCAGCTAAGCAATGTCAAACTGTGTAGGAGGAATTTTTACTACACAGTTACTTTGATGTTGATGAAAATGAAGTCAATCTGATATGAAAAAAAAAAAGAGTAGGAAATATAAAAAGAATAAGCCATGTAAGGATGGGAAATATACACGACATCTGGATGCTATATAGTGCTTTATTAACTTTAAATTTCTATTAATTAAATGTATGCATTTATTTCACATCTTGACCACATTCTCTCCTCCCATCCCCTCTCCCTACCTCCCATACCCCCTCCAATCTAATTCTACTCTTCCTCCATTCAGAAAGGAGCAGGCCTCATGGTAGAAGCAGGGCCTGTCACTAACTTTAAATTTTCTAAATGCAAATGAACAAAAAACATCAGCTGCTAAGAGACACTGGATTGCTGAAACAGCTGAATTAAACTACCGTATATATTTTAAGTATATCTGAACTTTAGAGTAGAAATGAGGAAATCCGTTGCATTGAGAGGAAGGTTATTATACCTTTTTTCACAAGAAACTGAAAGCTATGGATTCCTTAAAAATTAATAAAGATCAGAGTTGACTGGAAGAGATCTACTGAAAATCTGGTGGCAAACATAAAGGAAGAAACCAAGAAAAACTATAAGACAAGTAACATAACTGTAATGTTTCAAAATACAGATGTTAAATTAAGGCATTCATGCATTATTTAAATAACAATTTTCTTGCATGTCCCTGGAGCAAAGGTTGTAATAAAGGGATATGTGAGTGTAGTTCCTCAAGAGTAAGAGACAGGGAAGACACAATGTTGTTTGTTTAAAAATCTATGTATCTGTGAATTTTACTCAGCAAAAGCAGTTTAAGTTCCTATTGCAGGAACATTGTGACCCTTCAAAGATTTCTTATATTTTGGGTTCTATATGCTTTTAAGAGCAACCGGGTGGTGGTGTTGGTGGTGGCAGCGGTGGCAGCACACACCTTTAATCCCAGCACTCAGGAGGCAGAGGCAGGCAGATCTCTGTGAGTTCGAGGCCAGCCTGGTCTCCAAAGCGAGTTCCAAGAAAGGCACAAAGGTACTCAGAGAAACCCTGTCTCAAAAACCAAAATAAATAAATAAAGAAAGAAAGAAAGAAAGAAAGAAAGAAAGAAACAAGTATAGATGTTTGTGTGTATGTGTATGTGTGTGTATGTATGTGTGTGTAAAAATTAATAATAAAAAGAGATCATAAATTTGAAAGACATAGCAAGGATGTATATTGTAGGGACTGGAGGGAGGAAATGTAAGACAGAAAGTGATATAATTATATTTTAATTTCAAACATAAAAGACAAATTTTAATGAGAAAAAACAAATGCTTAAAATCTAAAGGCAAAAAAAAAGTATTAAATGTTAGGGCATGATTTGTCTCTAATTTTCTTAAACTTGTCTTCTAAAGGTATCATTTTAAGTTTCAAATTTGCTACAATATCATATATAAAAATACAAATCTTTAAGTAAAAAAATATAGTAATTATACTATGTTCATGAGGTGCCTAATCACCAAATTTAGATATTTAATTACCAAATTGAGATGTCAATCAATACATGATTATATTTTCTCAAGAGGCTTGAGATCATTTTATCCTTCTAAGAATATATCAATAAACATGAATACATAAATAGCATTATTATTTTCATCTTTACTTTTCCTATGATGGTACTGGATTATACAGGCTTTAGTCTTAACTGATATTGAGCTTATTTTCATACTATAAATCAAAAAGTTGTATAATATTATGAACTAGATAGATGATAGATAGATAGATAGACAATACAAGAAAATAAATATTAATTATTTCTATACTTTTTCATCTTTCGTATATTATGTGTTTGGGTATGCATATCTTACAAGTGTGTGTGTGCATGCATTGCTGTGCATGTGTGCATGTGTCTAAGTGTATATTCATGGAAGCCAGAGGAGAGTCATCAGGTCCTCTCTTCTACCCACACTCCAGCATATTCTCCTAAGGCATTGGGTCTAGAGAATACTGCTCTTATTTTAAACTGGCTTACCAGCAAGAGGCCCCAGAGATCCTCCTGTCTTCAGTCAACCCATTCCTCAGACCTGGAGTCATAGGAGCATGGAGCAACATCTGGCTTTTTACATAGACTTTGGGAATCTGAACTGAACTCAGGGCCTTATACCTGAGCAACAGGAAGTCTTACCTAATAGGTCATCTCAAAAAGCATTGATCCTATTTTTTTACAGCTCAGTGGTGGCTCAGAACTACCCAACTAGCTAAGGCCAGACTTGGGGATTTTTCAACACTGTGTCTTCAGAGGAGATGGAAATCTGTCAGCCAACTCTTTCCATGCACAATGAGGAGGAAGGTAGGAGGCTCAACTATAGAGAAGAATTCTGCAAGGTACGGGTTCGTTCTATTAGTTTCCTTGTGAAACTCAAGAAGTTGATTACAATCTTACTGTGAAATGCTCTCATATCATGGTTCTCTTTGGCTTTCTTGATTTTCTTTTTATTCAATTCAATCAACTATGCAGCCCAGTCTGCCCTGAAACTCAAGATCCTCACAGAAATGTAGGGGAAGTTTTAACTTTCTAGAAGGATCTAGAGTATTAAGAATTTTTCAAAGGTGAGCTCTTCACTTAGGAATTTTGATCATAGTATTTTCTTGTCAACCTACAAATCCTAATTCAAATACAAAGCTTAACTTGATTTCTCTCTGTATAAATATTGTATTAGTCACCATGCTCTATAGTAACCAAATTTATAAAATGAATATATATATACATATATATATATATATATAGAGAGAGAGAGAGAGAGAGAGAGAGAGAGAGAGAGAGAGAGATTAATATATATGATACATGTATAATGTTACATATATGTGGAAAGAAAGAAAGAAAAGGAATGACTTACAGGCTGTGGTCTAGCTAATCCAACCATGACTGGGTATGAATGCAAAGTCCAAGGTACATTTGATTATGAAAGGGATTGTTAATTTAAACCAGCCTATATACCCTAGACATGTCTTGGCTTCAGAATGGAAGTTTAGAAACGTATTTTGTTGAGGGAAAGATTGTGCTTCTGTTTCCACAGGAAATGAAAAGCTATAAAACCTTTGAAAGTTCTAATAAAGATCAGATTTGACCGAGGGAGACCTCCTGAGGATCATAGCTACAAATATGAGGGAAGAATCCGGGAAAGAGTACAGGACAGATGACATGTGTTCTGATCCCTCTGTATGAGAACAGCTCTGAGATTGGATGAAGCATGCTAGTTTTGTTGTTGTTGTTTTCTACAGAATTCTCATGACTTATTGTTACATGTTTCATATGTTTCATATTGTTTCATATGGCATGAATGGAGGTTTGGTATTCAAATGGACTTATAAAGTTAATAGATGCCTTTACTTCCTAAAAAGTAAAACAGAAAATCATCTTTAGCTGACTTGTACACACTGCATATTCCATACTTGTGTTTATGCAGATATATATGTCGCCTTTAATAATTTATGTGTTTTCAGAACAGAAGAACCAGAAACCAATAAAGACAAGTAGCCCAGGTGATCCAGCCTCTGAGTTCCTCTGTTGTAGTTTCTTCAAAATTCTGCATCCAAAACAACTTCAAAGCTGCTAGGTGAGATGGTCCAACCTCACAGACTACTCCAAACAAGACTTCAGATGAACTGCATACTTTTTCATCACAAAACAAATAATATACCTAGCTTTCCCAGGACTTGATCATTATCCCAATTTTCTCAGGATCCGATAAAGATGTCATCACCCCCAGACAACAGGAAACAGTCTAGAGAACATAATAGTCTCAAGATGTGGGGTGGGTGGTTTCTGGTCATTCAATGGATGTTTGTCATTATTTGATGGAAGTTAGTTAAGTTGTTACTAGTCATAGTAAAGAAAATAATACTAAACAAAAGAGGTTGGATTCAAGGATATTTTTATGAAAAGAAAGGGGGATTATAAAAATTATAGGATAAAAGGTTAAATCATTGAATCTACTTTTACATTAAAAAACAGCTATTAATCTCAAAATATTTATATTGCATGCATTTTTGTACATTGATATAAATTTAAGGTTATTTTTGTTATACTGTATATATATTTCTATGCTAGTTTAAGGTATAATATCTATGCAGCTCATTTAAAAATGTAAAGTTCTTGTCCTTGAAAGCTATTTAAGATTAAAAAAATACAGGTTAGTTCTCAATAACAATCAAACTTATAGGCATATTAAATATGTTTCAAGGCCAAAGAGAGACATATTTTAAATAGCTAGATGGTCTTTAAACAATTCAGAAACCTGCATTTAAGATGTTTTAATGATGTAAGGCTTTGTGTGACAGTGAGACGTGTCTGCTCCTGGCAGTACCAATTTACTTCAAAAAATGATGGGCATAGAAGAACCCCCATATGGAGTTTGATGTCAATGTAGCAAAGATAGCCATTTAGGCAACAAACTGCCCTTGCCTTAACTGTTGACATTACCTGTCCAAATTGGACAAACAGTACACACACACACACACACACACACACATACATACACACACACATACACACACACACACACACATACATACACACACACATACACACACACACATACATACACACACACACATACATACACACACACATACACACACACACACACACACACACACACACACACACACACACACACACACACACACAAAGTGACTGCCAAGCTTTGCCAAGAAAATGTAGCACAGTCCTTTAAAATTCTTGTTCCACAGAAAAGTCTGCCAGATATTCTAGGCCTGTAGGATGAAAATGGAAGCCGAATGTTGCAGAAGAACTTTGGGTGACTGTACAGGCAGGCAGTCATCTCTGTCATTTCTATAGTTTTGGAAATTGTTAGCTACGTGCTTCCTATTTACTCAGGCAATGTTTTATCCTTCTCAGGTCTCTGAAGGAGTTGAAGACTAAATTAAATTTAGTCTTACTATTTTCCTTGTTAATAAATTCAGAAAAGAGGCTCACAAAAGAGCTGTAAAGTATATAAGGTCAAGAGAATAAAAGCTTAAGTTGTTAATCTAAGAAAATGTTTTGAGGTCTAAAATGATAGTTTTGGGTTAGTAATCCAACTTAGGATAGAAAGCAAATTAGGTACAAAACTCACCAAGACAGAATAGATAATGGAGTATTTTCAATTAATTTGTCAAATGCAAATGGACTGGTTATCTTGAATGTAAAATTCTTACCTGGTAATTGTTATTATTGTATATAGATTTACTTTGTTAGAGTTAGAAACTTACCTTTTTACTTAGACAAATTGGAGAAATGCAGTGGGATATTTTTATCTTACTCTGACACTCCTGAAACTGATAATAAAGTTTACCTTGAAACAGAGGAAAGAGCGACCTACTAGCTGGCCAAATTAGCCACAGACATTTTGGAGGACCAAGGACATAGAGTAAGTAAGACACAGGAAGTAATAAGGAGCAACTTAGACAGGTTCACGGCACTTTTAGTTCAAGTAAGATGGAGAGGAGGTTACTGGTCACTTCTCTGATCAATCAGGTTTTACCCTGATATCTGAATCCCAAGTTTTATTGATAAAGAAGAATTAGATAAACGCTTCATATACATGTACACGTACACACACACACACACACACATACACACACACACACACACACAAACAGATACAGATATAGTTCTGTGCCTAAATACAACCTACTACCTAGTTTGTATGTATGTTTTCAGGAATGATAATTTTGTATTGTATAAACAGCATTAAAAAGCATTTATTCTCTTTCCTGGGGAAGACTTCTCCACTCTCAGCATTCCTTTGTTGCCTGTAGTTGTTGGGTTTTTTTTTGTGTGTGTGTAGGGTTGAGGGCCCCTGGAATGTCCACTGTCTAGTTTATCATGTTTATTATTATTGTTCTTGTTCAGCTCATGTATAATCAGTTATATTTTTGAGAAATAAAGACACAGTGTCACACCAAACTTCCTGTTCCTCTGTCTCTTATAATCTTTCTGCCCCTTTTTCTGCAATGTTGCCTGAGGGAATTCTTTGGTGGATGTATCCATCAGCACTGCATTCTGCAACTGTTTGTTTTGCTTGGTTGCCATTTCCTGTAATAGTTTTGATCCCATTGCAAACAGAAGATTGCTTGATAAGGGGTAAGGATTAACTACACTTATCTGTAAGTACAAGGACAAATATTTAGGGGTTGGGGCTTTAGCTCAGTGGTAGAGTGCTTGCCTAGCAAGCTCAAGGCCCTGGGTTTGATCCTCAGCTTAAAAAAAAAATTTAGAATGTACCTAGGAATTACGCTGGTTTAGTAAAGAAGTGGTTGAGGTTCTCCAATGAGATCTACAACTGTAGAAATTTTAAGATATTCAAATTATTCTCCCTTTTAAGAAATTAATGTACTGTGTCATGAAAAGTCAGCTGAGGCTAACAAGATTGGAAATAGCAAGTGGAAGCTTCAAAGACAGGCTTAAAATCCCAACATATGGTAGCATTACCCATCATTAATTTTACCTTCTCATATTGGGATGCAGAGAATTTATGTGACTGTTTTAACCTGTAACAGTGACTCTCTCAAAATGCAGACACAGTTCATATTGTAACATTCAATTTTAAAACTCCCTAAAAAGTACATACTAGCAACAATTTTTAAAAAGATATTTCAATAGATATTTGCTTCTGTGCCTAGCAAGATGATGAGGAATAAAGAGCTCTTTCTGGTCTCAACTAGGTTTGTAGTGGTAGCAAAAAAACACAAAAACACTATGAATGGAACTCAACCATTCTTAAGAAAGCGCAAGTAAGAGGTCAGTTATTCACTTTCTTACTTCAATATTTTTCATAGAAGACATGTGATTCACCATGGAACTATTCCAGAAATTGGATAAAAAGAAAAAAGAAAAAAAAAAAAGTCCAACAAAGTATTTGGCATTATTTTACTGGAGAATACTGTGAAGAATGAGCAAATTTGTTAGATTTTTTTTTTTTTTTGAGAATTTGCTATGTATTTGTACTGTGTTGAATTGTTAAGAACAATTTAAAAGGTGTCCTACAGAGAATTAAGTCCTTTGCATACAGCACTCTGCTTACAGTGTTCTATCCATTGAATATTCACTAACTTTTACATGCTTGTAAACATTTTATTTATCAGTTTCTCATTCCAACTAGATTACAAGCTTTTTTTTTTTTTTTTTTTTGAATCCTACTATGGTGTGTTCCACATACTTACCAGTATATTTGAAATCAGTACAGGTGATTGCTCAATAATATCATGAGTACAAAGAGTAGAAAGACAGACTATTCAAAAATAATTTTAATGTATTTTTCATGGGATTATGAATGTTTTTGAGTCGGGGGTCTAATTTAGCTTAGGTTGGCCTCTAACTTTTTATATGACTAAGGATGATCAGAACTTAGTATCATCTGCATGCCCTTGCATAATGCTGGAACTACAGGATTCAATCTTTATCTCCTTCCCTAACAGAAAGGTTTGCACAAAATGAACAGAAGAGCTTCCCTCAGAAATATTCATTAGCTCCTAGCCTGCAGTCTGAGTTCTTTTGAACATTTAATAATAATTTTTGATGACATCTCTAAGGGCATAGGCCCAGTAGAAAGATGAAGAGTTTGTAGTTGTTGCATACACACATAAGAGGATTTAGTGTTGTTACTGCAGAACTAGAGTGTTTTTGAAAAGTCATATCTTGTTGTCCCTTCTTGGTTAAGATCCAATTTTAACTTATCCCATATAGTACATTACTCCAAACATTAAAACAAGTTAATTTGCAAACATTGCAACATCCAGAGTCTCTTTTCTACGACGACCATAATATAACCTTAAATGTGTGCAAAACTTCAGCCTGATATTGTGAGGAAGCCAATTAAATTAAACTGCTTTGAAGAATTCAATAGTAACTCATGAAAATAATAAGTATCAACAATTTAAATTTGCTTTAAAGATATATATCAAATTTTCAAAGGAGCCACTAAATCTCTGTAGAAATAGTGAGAGTTAACAGCAGTGAGCAATGACTCAATCTTTCTACCAGCCCCACCTATTCAATAGAAGGTTG
This sequence comes from Onychomys torridus, assembly GCF_903995425.1. Taxonomy (NCBI): domain Eukaryota; kingdom Metazoa; phylum Chordata; class Mammalia; order Rodentia; family Cricetidae; genus Onychomys; species Onychomys torridus. Next base: position 52,183,762 of record NC_050452.1, on the reverse strand, counting down.
AAATAATTAAGATGCAGATCCTTCTCTCCCGATCTGACCTATGGCAATTTTCTAACTGGAAGAAACAGACCACCATGTTATTTTCCTTACTGCTAGATTTCAGACTTGTTATTCCATGCTAGATTGTCCTCAAACTCAGGTGTCTGCTCTACCTAGTACTCACATGCAGGTACTGGTGTCCACCAGAAGCAGGGGACTTGTGTGTGCTTTCTTCCAGATTGTTCATGTGGTGTATATTCTACATTGCAATATGTTCATTGAGAGAACCAAGGCTATCCACTCTATCCAGTTTCCTAACTGTAGTGCTGCGCTGTCATTCAAAAGCAACAAGACCTCTGTCCAATCCTCCAACTGCAGTATAGTCAGTTTCCATCAGGCAAAGAAGCAATTTACAAAATCAGAGATCTCTGTAGCTCTTCCAAAGGAGAATGAATATTTGGAACAGTGTGTGGGAAATTCAATTGTGAGAGATCTCTCAAAAATAATGAAGAATTTGGCAGTGAATTCATTTAGAGAGAAACCAGTAGATCTAAAATAGAAAGAAGTGGAATGACAGATCCAAAAGCAAGCTTAAGAGACAAATATAGAAACATCTAAGAAGAAACCTCCTGTGTCTAGATAAAGCCATTGAGTGAACAGAACCTGCCTAAATAAAGACATCTCAGATGCAGACCCACAGCCAAACATTAGATGGAATTTGGGGGATCCTGCAAAAGAGTAGGAGAAATAGCCGTGTGGTGGTGGCACACACCTTTCATCCCAGCACTCGGGAGACAGAGGCAAGTGGATCTCTGTGAGTTCGAGGCCAGCCTCGTCTACAAAGTGAGTTCCAGGAAAGTCACAAAACTACATAGAGAAACCCTGTCTCAAAAAAAAACCAAAAAAACAAAAAACAAAACACAAACAAACAAACAAAAAAACCAAACAAAAAAAAAAAAAAAAGGGGAGAAATGATTATAGGAGTCAGAGGAACACCACAAAAAAACCCAAACAAACAAACAAAAAAACAAAAAAACATAGAATCAACTAACCTGGGTTCACAGGAGCTCTCTAAGACTGAAATGACAACCAGGGAGCCGTCAGGGGACTGACCTAGGCCCTCTGCATGTGTGTTAGAGTTGCGTAGCTTGGTCCTCTTGTGGGACTCCTAACAAGTGCAGCAGCGGACTGTCTCTGACTCTTTTACTGGCTTTTGAGACCCTACTTTTCATACTAGCTTGCTTTAATACATTGTCTGGCTTTAATACATGGGTAGGCACTTAGTATTACTGAAACTTGATATGCTGTGCTTTGTTGATGTCCGTGGGAGGCCTGCCCTTTCCTGAATAGAAACAGAGGAGGAGTAGATGGAGGATGGGGACAGAGGGAGTGGGAGGAGGAACTGGGAGGAGAGGAAGGAAGAGAAACTGTGGCTGGGATGCAAAATAAATAAATAGATAGATAAATAAATAAGTAAAAAATTTTTAAAAGAATTAAGAAAAATAAATATAAAACACATTGAAATGTGTTGTGGATATCGCTCTGTATAAATAAAATGCTGTTTGGCCAGTGGCCATGCAGGAAGTATAGGCAGGACAACAGAGAAGAGAATTCTGGGAAGTGGAAGACTGGGGTGGAGAGAGACTGCCAGACGTGGCCATTACAAAGAAGATATAAGGTAATGGTAAGCCATGAGCCACGTGACAAAGTATAGATTAATAAAAATGGGTTAATTTAAGATAAAAGAAGTAGATAACAAGAAGCCTGCCATGGCCATACAGTTTATAAGTAATATAAGTTTCTATGTGTTTACTTGGTTGGTTCTGAGAGACTGTGGGCCTGGCGGGTGAGAGAGATTTGTCCTGAATGTAGGCCAGGCAGGAAAACTCTAACTACAGAAATAAACATAAATAAAACAACACCCTAAAACTATGGGACGCAACCTAAAACATGCTGAGAGGCAAGCAAGGGTGTAAAAGCATCAATTAAAAAAGAAAGATATTTAGGACTGGGAAGGTGACTCAGCGAGTAAGATCATGTTATGCGTAAGCATGGGAATCTGAACTTGGATCCCCACACACAGTTAAATACTGGCTGTTGTTATCCCTGCTTACTACTCTATCTCAGGTAACCAGGCAAAGGATTGCCCAGACTTGCCTGCAAGCCAGTTTCGCCAAACTATGAGCTTCAAGTTTAGTCAGAGACATTTTTGAAAGGGAATAAAGGAGAGATTGATAAGGGAGTATCACAGAAGGGACACATACATATAACTGAAGATAACAAACCAATACAATAATTTTCACTTTTTTTTTTTTTTTTGGTTTTTCGAGACAGGGTTTCTCTGTGTAGCTTTGCACCTTTCCTGGAACTCACTTGGTAGACCAGGCTGGCCTCGAACTCACAGAGATCTGCCTGCCTCTGCCTCCCAAGTCCTGGGATTAAAGGCGTGTGCCACTACTGCCCGGCCTAATTTTCACTTTAAAACACAGGAAAGGAAAAGGAAAATAAGCATGTAACAAGGAAAAGAAAGAAAACAGTTAAAAGAATCTAATAAAATAGAAAACAGCCACAAACCAGTAAGGACTATGAAATAATCAACAATTTTATGAACACTTAATTATATTGGGAAAAAAAATCAATGAGAGGGCATTATATCCAATTGAGAAGTACTTGATTACTCCATAACATTTGTGCCACTATTTTAACAGTAAAATTTCCAGGTATGTTTTGTAGATGGGTAATGTTGATTTCTTTTTTCCACAATTAGCATGCAAAATAACTTCTAATGTCATGGACATTAGTCAAAAGTGGTGAAGCTTATAGTTTGGAATCACCTGGATTTCTCCAAGTTGAATGATACAAGTAGGATCTTCAACAATATGGCCTTACCTTCCAACTTGGTCATGATGGATAATCTCTTTAATATATTATTGGATTCTGTTTGCAAGTATTTTACTGAGAATTTTCACACCTATGTTCATAAAATGTATTGGTCTATGCTTTTTATTTGCTTTATGTGGTTTTGGTATCTGAGTAATGGTTTCATTTTTAAAAAAAATAGAAAGTGTTCCTTCAGTTTCTACAGTCTGGCCAGATATGGATTATTCTCTGAAGTTCTGGCAGAAATCTTTGCTGAATCCATCTGGCCCTGGGATACTTCTATTTTACTGAGGAATATGAGTCTGTTTAAATTACTTATTTCATCCTGATTTAACTTTAGTAGGTAATATATCTCAAGAAATTCATCTGTTTCTTCTCAGTTTTCCATTTTGATGGAGTAGAGATTTTTAAAAGCATATCATTATGGTTCTCTGAATTTCCTCAGTGTCTGCTGTAATATCCTCCTTTTCATCTCTAATTTTATTAATGTTGAACTTCTCTCTGTGTCTTTTGGTTAGTTTGACTAAGGGTTTGTTAATCTTGTTTGTTTTCTCATAGAACCAACTTTATTTTTCATAGGTTCTTTGTATTGTTTTTTGTTTATTTGTTTATAGGTCATTAATTTCTGCCCTGGCTTTTATAAATTCTTCCTGTCTACTCTTTTTTGTATATTATATTTTTCATTTTGTCTAGAACATTCAGCTGTGCCATTATGCATTTAATGTGAGATTTCTTCAGTTTTTGTATAGAACACTTACTGCATGAAGTTAGCTCTTAAGGATGTTTTTTAAGGAATATTGAGTTTCCTTCCCTGTCTCTTCTGACTAAGTTTGGTTTGACATCTGTTTTGTCAGATATTAAAACTTGCATGCCTCTTGGTTTCATTTGCTTGTAATAATTTTTCCATCTTTTTACCCCAAGGTGATATCTGTACTTGGTGGTTAGGTGTGTTTCTTAGAAGGAGCAGAAAGGTGGCTCCTGTTTTGCAATCCAATAGCGTGATTTTGGGGAGGGGGTGATATAATTAAATTTGAAAGTTGTTAATAAGCAGTCTTTACTAATTCTTGCTATTTTGCTGTGATGAGGTGGGGTTTTTAATCTCTTTTTCACTTCACTGTCCTAGGATTATTTAGTCAGTGTGTCCTGTTAGTTGTGGTTAGCCTTCTTTGCAGGTTGGTTTTTCTTCAAGTGACTTCTGTAGAGTTGCATTAGGAGGTTAAAAAAAAATGCTTAAATTTGGTTCTATTGTAGATTTTTTTTTCTTTCTCTGAAAATTGTGATTAATAGTTTTGTTGGATTTAGTAGTCTGGATTCACAGCTGCCTTTTCCCAGAGATTGCAGAATATACCTCCAGGCCCTTATGACTTTCAGATTCTCCATTGAAGTCTCATGTTTTTCTAATGGGCTTGCCTTTATATGTGAATCAGACTTTTCCCTTTATTTGTTATGTGCATTTAGTTTTGATTGGTATGTGTCGTGGAGAATTTCTTTTTTGGCCCTGACTATTTGTAGTTCTTTATTATTCTTTTTTTTCCCTGGTTTACATTCTCTTATTTTCTCTTTAACATAATTTTTTATATTGATTCTTTGGGAATTTCACATCATGTACCCCAATCCCACTCATTTCCCAATCCTTCTATGTCTGCCTTCCACCCCTGTAACCTCCTCCCACAAAAGAAAAGAAAAAAAATATTAATAAAAAACACCACTTTGCCCCTCTGTCACATCTTCTTTTGTCATGGTAGTATGGGGAGCTATGGTGTGTTACACAGCATATACTCTTGCCCAAACAGCTTTTCCTGCAAATGTTCATTGCAATGAGTCACTGGTCTGATTCATGGTCTCTGGCTTCTGTTACACTGTCAATTCTGGTCACTCACCAAAATTCCTCTCAGATATCCTGCTGTTGCCTCAAGTCATAGAGATCCTGCAGCTATGGATCTACAGGACCAGTCCCTTCACACTATTTAGCAGGTCATATGCATGGTAGATGGTGGGTGGGCCAAGTCAAAGCTTTGGATCTGGGTCTGGGTGGTAGCAGAGTTGGTCATCCTGGGCCTCTGCCAGGACACACACATACTCCCTCCCCTGGCAAGGGTCAAGGCCAGCACTCTGCTCCCAATCCACCACCAGTGCCTCACTATAGCTGTCAAGGGTCAGGGTCAGCTTACCTGTAGCCAGTGAGGGGCAGAACCAGCTCTCCCAGCCAATGCCACTGGAGCCAACTTACCCACTGTACCAGCCAGTAAGGGACTGGGCCAGCTATCCCCGAGCCAATGAGGGGCATGGCTAGCAAATCAAGGCCTTCAGACATCAACATGATTTGGGGGGCAGTCCAGACCACAGGCATCTATCTGCAGAGCCTTCTGTGGCAACACAGGCAGCAGACATCAACACAGCCTCTAGCTGAGGTAGGGCCACAGATCCAGATATGGTCCTTGGTAACATAACAGGCCCAGAAATCACTTGGCCTTAGGTGGTAGTGCCGGCCATTCACATCAGCCTTTTCTTCACCACCATCATGTCTTGAATTCTGCCTTTCTCCACAGAACATCAACAGCTCTGCTTCCCTTTCTGACCCATTTCTCCACCACATATTTGCTCACCATGGTGGCAGCCAGTGGCCCCTGCCTTCTGCCTGCCCACCTGCCAGTGGAGTGCAGTGGCAGGCAGGCTGCTTTATTACTTTTAAACCATCATAAGCACCTCCTTCTTTAGGGTATGGAAATTATCTTGTATGATTTTGTTAAGTATATTTTCAGTGCCTTTGACCTGGAATTCTTCGCCTTCTTTTATACGTATTATTCATGTCTGATCTCTAATTGTTTCCCATATTTCTTAGATGCTTTGTGTCTGTATTTGTTGTTGTTTTGTTTCATATTTTGGGTTTTTTTTTCTTCCTCTGTGTAGCCCTGGCTGTCCTAGAACTATCCTTGTGTACCAGCCTGGCCTCAAATTCACAGAGATCCTCCTGCCTTTGCCTCCTGAGTGCTAGGATTAAAGGCGTGCACCACTACTAGCCAGCTAGAGTTAACTTTTTTCCTTGACTGAGATATCCACTTTTTCTACCTTGTCTTCCAGACCTGAAATGCTCTCTTCCATTTCTTTTAATTCATTGGTGAGGCTTACCTCTGAGGTTTTGCTTGATTTCCTAAATCTTTCATTTCTAGTTTTATTTTAATTTGGCTTTTGTTTACTGATTATATTTCTTTGTTAAATTCTGCTTTCATGTCTTTAATATTTTTATTGTTTTATTCAAACATTTGTGTTTTCACTGATTTAATGTATTTGTTCATAACCCCATTAAGGTCCTTGAACACACTCATAATTGCTGTTTTGAGGTTCTTGTCTTATGCTTCCACATACTGATTTTCTCAGAGATTATTACCACAGGATTGCTGGCTTCTAGAAAAGGTATACTGTCTGGCTTGTTCATGTCTGTATTACTGCCCTTGGATCTGGGCATCTGTTGTGATGAATTTTGAAGGGATTCTTGCTCAAGATATGTGTCTCTCTCTTGTTGGGTGGGTCTTCCATTCTTTGGCACCATTGCCCTCTCTTGGTCCTAGCCAAGTGTGGTGTCTGTGCCATCCCTTATCCTCAGCCAAGTGTAATACATATGGGCTCAGTGGTAGAAAGATGCTCTGGGGCTCTACAAGGAGTCACAAGTGAATGGAAACTGGCTAGAAAGAGTGGGCAAATAGGGGCTGCCAGGTAAACCTCGTGGGACTCTGGGCCCTGGTTCTGCACCAAGAGTCAAAAACGAGTAGAGGGGTACTTAGAGGAAGAGTTAGGCAGTGGACACTTTGAAGTCATTTTCAATGGTATAGAAAATGTAACAACAATTAATGAAAAAGAGGCCTTGAATTTGAAAATGAGCAAGTGGGACTATATGGGAGGTTCTGAAGGTAGGAAAGGGAAGGAAAAAATAACATAATTATAATATAAAAAAATAGATTTTTTTTCAAGTGTTAGTCTGGAGAGACCTTAGTGGAATATAAGACAGAGGACAAAGGTAATGTACTCAAGAACCAGGCAAGTGTGGCAGCTGTAGGTCCCTAGTAGAACAATTTTCTTCAGGGTCAAGGAGTGACATGGAATGGAAATGTACTAAAAGGAATGGCAGAAAGAGGCCTAGGGAAGGTCTTAGGGGGCCCTGTGTCCACAGTAAGAGACACAGTCTCAAGGGGATCTTGTTTATTTTATTTTAATGTTTGTCTTTGCAGCAAGAGTCTTGTAAACTAAATGGGAGAGGTGATTCAATAGATATCATTTGTTAACTTGTACTGAAAAAAATAATGTATTCATATAATATAATTTAATCATGATTTTCCCTCTCCCAACTCCTCTCAGATCATCCCCACCTCCCAATCTCCAAACTCCATACACTCTCTTTTTCATTTCATTTAGTAAATAAATAGACAAACAAAAATAGAATTTAAAAGTCTTTTTGTTCTAAATGTATTTATTTTACATCCTGACCTCAGCTACTCCTCTCTCCTTTACTCACAGTCCCTCCCCTCAACCTCCTCAATGTCCTCCACATCCACTCCTTTTATATTCAGAAAAGGGCAGGCAGGCCTCCATGGATATCAGCAAAACATGACATATCAAGGTGCAGCACAACTAAGCACGTCCCCTTGTATTAAGGCTGGGCAAGCCATGGGAGAATGTCCCAAAAGCGAGGAAAAGAGCTACAAACAGTCCCTGTTTCCAGTGTTAGGAGTCCTACAAGAAGACCAAGCTAAACAGCTGCCCCATATACGAAGTGGGCCTAGGTCAGTCCCTTGCAGGCTCCCTGGTTTTTCAGTTCAGTCTATGTGAGCTCCTATGACCTCAAGTTGGTTGATTCTGTGTGTTTTCCTGTGATGTCCTTGACCCTTCTGGTTTCTACAATCCTTCTTTCCTCTCTTCAGCTGGATTCCCTGAGCTCTGCCTAATGTTTGGCTGTGGGTCTTCATCTGTTTCCATCAGTTCCTGGATAAAGCCTCTCTGGTGGTAATTGGGCTAAGCATCACTTTATGAGTATAACGGAATATCAGTAGGCATAATTTCATGGATTTTTTTCATCAGTCATGTTTGATTCTCTTCTAAGTCTCTGGGCTACCCAGCTGGTGCTCCAGGCAGTGACATGGGTGGATCCACTCTCATGGCATGGGTCTGCAGCTGGACTAGTCATTGGTTGACCACTTTCACAGTCTCTGCACCACCCCCTACCCCAGTACATCCCATTGGCAGGACAGACAGGACCAAGGTTTTGTGTCTGGTTTGGTGTCCCAATCTCTCCACTGAAAGTCTTGTCCGGTCACAGGAGATGGCCATTTCAGACTATGTAAACACTATTTATTGCTAGGAGTCTTAGCTGGGGTCATTCTTGTAGATTCCTGGGAGTGTCCCTTGCACCAGGTTTCTACCAGACCCTGAAATGAACCCCCCTTCCTAGCCATGTCTTTCCCCTCCATCCCTATCCCACCTGATACCTCATGTTCCCATGCCCATTCACACCCATTCCACCCATGAGATCTCTTCTATTTCCCCTTCCCAGTGGGATCTGATTGCCCACACTTGAGCTCTCCTTGCCTAGACTGTCTGGGTGAGATTATACATGGTTATTCTTTACAGCTAATATCCACTTCCAAGTGAGTAGATACCGTGTTTGCCTTTCTGGGTATGGGTTACCTCACTCAGGATGATTTTTTTATAGTTCCATCCATTTTCCTGCAAGTTTCATGATGTTGCTGAAAAAACAATAGAAATTTTAGAAACAAAGAGAAACCTCAGCAAACATACATACAGATACACACATACATACTAAGACAAAACCTGTAGAAACCATAATAAACAAGCAAAAGACCAGTAAGACAAAAAAACATCCAAAGAAAGCAATATGAGGGGGAAAGTCTACAAAAATATCACTAGTTTGTTTTGTGTTGGTTATCTACTGCTGGACATGGAGCCTATTCTTAAGAGTGATTTGTATACTCAGTCAAACTCCACTGGAGCAAACTAAATTTTCCTTTGCAAATGGGTGTCAATTGAAAATAGTTTTAATAGTTCATATGATTCCACTAGTTTGGCTGTTTGTCTCTGTGCTTTTTCCAATCATGGTCTCAATATCTCTTGCTCATATAATCCCTCCTCTCTCTCACCAACTGGACTCCTGGAGCTTTACCTGGGCCCTGGCCATGGATCTCTGCATCTGCTTCCATCAGACACTGGATGAGAGTTCTATCGTAACAGTTAGGGTGTTCAGCCATCCAATCACCACAGTAGGTCAGTTCAGGCACTCTCTCGACCATTGCTAGTAGTCTATTGTGGAGGTATCTTTGTGGATTTCTGGAGACCTCTCTAGCACTCTGCTTCTTCCTATTCCCATGGGGGTCTTTGTTTATCATGGTATCTCTTTTCTTGTTCAACCTCTCTGTTCCTGATCCAGCTGGGACCTCCCACTCCCCTTAGCTCTTTTCCCCCTGATCCTTACCCTCCATTACCCCTTAGCCCCTATTTGATCATGTAGAGCTCATCCATTTCTCTGTCATGGGGTGATCCCTGGGTCTTTCTTAAGGTCCTCTTTACTAGGTAGCCTCCCTGGAGTTGTGAATTACACTATGGTTATCCTTTGCTTTATATCTAGTATCCACTTATGAGTGATTACATACCATGTTTGTCTTTCTGAGTCTGGGTTACCTCACTCAGGATGATTTTTTTTTTTTCTAGATCCATTCATTTTCCTGCAAACCTCATGATGTCATTGTTTTTCTCTGCTGAATAGTACCCCATTGTGTATATATACCACATTTTCTTTATCCATTCTTCAGTTGAAGGGCATCTAGGTGGTTTCCAGTTTCTGACTATTACAAATAATGCTGCTATGAACATAGTTGAGCATTTGTCCTTGTGGTATGATTGAGCATTCCTTGAGTATATGCCCAAGAGTGGTATAGCTGGGTCTTGGGGGAGATGGATTCCCAATTTATTAAGAAAGGACCATATTGATTTCCAAAGTGGCTGTACAAGTTTATATCCCCACTAACAGTGTTCTTCTTGCTCCACATCCTCTCCAACATAAGCTGTCTTCAGTGTTTTTGATCTTAGCCATTCTGATGGGTGTAACCAATAGCTGAGGAGCCCTGATGGAACTGGATCAGGACCTCTGGATAAGTGAGACTGTTGAACTATTTAGAAGACCCCTAGGCAGTGCGACCAGGACCTGTCCTTAGTGTATGAGCTGGCTCTTTGGAACCTGGGGCCTATGCTGACACACTTTGCTCAGCCTTATTGTAGGGAAGAGGGGACTAGACCTGCCTCAACTGATTTACCAGGCTGGGCTGACTCGCCAGGGGAAACCTTGCCTTGGAGGAGGTAGGAATTGGAGGGTGGATTGGGGAATAAGCTGGGGGGGGGGAGGAGAGAGGATAGGGGAATCTGTAGCTGATATGTAAAATTAAATTAATTGTAAAATTAAAAAATACAGTAAAAAAAGAAAATATTTTTAAATAAATTTTAAGTCAGCATTGAAGTATTACTCCTTTATGTGTAAAATTTTATGTAACTTGGAGTTATATATGTATTCATAGTTGTGTATATACAAATGTGTTAATATTAATCAGCCTTAAATATGTACATGTACATACATATGAGATTAAAAATATAATGCATGCATAAATATTCCTCAAATTAGTTTTATTTGTTCATTATTAATTAGCTTTTGGATTCTATAAAAACATTGCTATCTATTTTACTGAATGATTTTTCATCTAGAAATGTCCAATTGATATGTAAAGTCTCTAATGAGCTTACAAATTCTTTCCACAATGGAGAAGAAATGGTCTTAAACAGATTCACTTAGTGACTTATGTCTCCCACTCTATTAAAGTGTAAACAATTCAAAAATATTTTTAAACTGTTAAAATTAAAGTGCCAAAATATTCAAGCAGTTAAACCTTAAAATGCCAGACCAAACAACTTCTTGTGCATATCCTTAGTAAGAAAAGTGACTCCACCAGACCGGAGGAATCACTGCTGCTTACCTAATTGGCCATGAACAGGTGGGAGTATCCATCTTCACAGATGGAGGAACTCAGACACAGAAGGATTAGGAAACTTATGTAGACATCCACAGCTGTTCAAGTTAGTGCAGGCACATAGGAACCCACTGTGAAGGGGTTTTATCCTGGGATTCTTTCCTTTGATGGATCCATTACACAGTTGCCTTAGACACAGCTTTCATTTCTTGTTAGCAATTTGCCACACTCAGGTAGGATTTGACTATATTAGTAAGTCAAGAACCTATAAAGTGAAAGTCTCTAGCATATTCATCCCACTCCCAGATCAGTAGTTCCTAAAGCATTTTAACTACTTAGATGCAAGTATAGAGGTGAATGCTTTTCTTGTCTATATACATTGCCCCATTTTGTTCAGGTCTTATCGCCAGAATGACAGTCTCTCTGTTCTTGTCCTTTCAGCTTCAAAATGAGCTGAGAGAATCTTCCATGCCTGCAGAAGGAAATCTTCCTAATCTTGGCCCAGATGCCCTCTTGTATAGCTCTGCACATGCCATTGTCTCCTGTTTCTCAGCCTGTGTGATAACAATGGCTATGCTTGGTTGTTTTTGCAAGTGTCTTGGCAAGGGCAAACTCAGCTATGTCAAGCTGTTAGGACAATACTTGGAATTAACTAAATGTAATTTCCTTAATCCACCAGTCTCTGCTTTATGTGCCCTCCCTCTATTTCATCTCTTTCCAACCCCTACCAGGATGACTTCCATTTAATATTAGCTGATGTATTAATGGGGAAAGGGGATAATGTAATTAGACTGTGATTCTGGGGATTTATTCTGAGAAACACAAGACAATCAGTTACTTTAGATTAATCTAGCCAGGTGGTTCCCGAAAGAAGAGACCTGGACTAAAAGACAATGTGCTTTTGTGTATAAAACATGAATGTTCTGAGCTAGTCTCTGATTACGTTTTGATGTGAGTAATTTTAACATCCTTTCACTGTATATACACATTCTACTTGTATCCAAGAGATAACTAAGCATTGGATATCCCTGCCTTTGGACTTCAAAGTGATTTGGGAGATTCTCTCCAAAATATTGTATGTATCAATATCAGAAGAATTATTTCAGCCTGATTCAAATTATATGTAATGCTAGGTTTAACTTGACAATTGATCTAAATTCTTGCAGGTAACATGATGACTTTTGTAACTTCAACTTCAATGTAAAAATTAACTTGAATTAAAGTGAGTCTGTCCACTGAGTCTCTTAGAACTTGGTATTGCTCTGAAAGTACAGATTGGTGTTATATAGTGTCATTGTAGAGACAATATCAAAATATATTTCTAGAAAGCCTTTAAAGAATATGCAAAAGATATGATTGGCTACCATCTCTGCAAAACAAAACACAGTAGAAAGAAACTTTGGCTAACATATTTTCACATGTAATATTTTAAGTTGTTGCATATGTGGGCATCATTTGTGGTTAGATATGTATATACATGAATATATATGCTATGTATTGGTCATTTTTATTTGTTCTAACAAGTGTACAATATACTCAGTTGCTGTGGGATGTCTTTCTGTGCACTGTGAATATGTGTTGCTCTGATTGGTTGATAAGTAAATCTACATTTGCCTATGGCAGGGCAGGATGGAGCCAGGAGGGAAAATTCAAGAGAGAGAGAGTGAAAGAAGAGTAGGAGAGACTCCAGCCTCCACCAAAGGAGCAACAAGATGCCAGCAGACAGGTAGTGCCATGACCACATGTCAATATGTAGATTAATAGGGATTGGTTAATTTAAGATGAAAGAGCTAGCTAGCAAGAAGCTGAAACCATAGGCCAAGCAGTTTGTAATTAATATAAGCCTCTGAGTAGTTATTTTATAAGCAGCTGTGGGACCTGCGGGTGGGAGAGATTGGTCCAAACTGCTGAGCAAGGTAGGGCTGGAGAAACTTACAACTATATTCAGTGGCTTAGACTACATTTCTCATAGTTCTGGAAGCAAAGAGTTATCAAAATCTTGCCAGATGTCCAGTCTGCTGAGAGCCCAAGTTGTAATTTATAGATTGCTACCCTCAAACTATATCTTCATACAGAGGAGCTGACAATGGGCAGCTCTCTTTTGTCTCACAAAGGCTCCAGTTTCTTAATTAATTCTGAAGGTACATGCCACACTATAACCTGACTGCCTAACAGTAGATCATCATAATGGGACTGGGGCCAACATAAGAATTTTAAAATAACACAAACATTATCTTACATCAGGTTTCCATAATAAAGCACAAACTTAGTGACTTAAACTGCAAATACTTATTCTGTAGTTTTGGAAATCCAAAACCAAGATTTTGGTAAAATAGTTTCATTATAGGGCTATCTCTTGTTGCCTCCAATATAGGTGCTAGTCTCCAAGCACTCATATAATTGCCTTGTACCAATGGAGTGGATGTTTACTAATGTTTTCATGAGAACATTGATTCTACCTTATATAATTATCCTTATGACTATATGTAACCTCCTGACTTCCCCTTTTACTAACTAAACCACATTTAATTTGGGCCTGAAGCATCTATATTTTTACTAAAGAGATAGATAGATGACAGACAAATAGATGAATAGGTTGGTAGTAGATAGATTGAATGATTGATTTTTGATAGTTTCAGAGAAAAAATGTTAGATAATAAATGGATAGTAGATAGACAATAGATAGATAGATACATACATACATACATTCATACATACATACACACATACATACATACATACACATACATACATAGATGATATGTAGGTAGATAGACATGTTTATAAATAATTAATGATAGAGAAATGAGCTGAAAAGGCAAGTCTTTTTAGACTACCATGCATTTGGGCACTCTCATACATATTCAAAATTGACAGAGAGTGTACCACTTATAAACACTTTTCAGTATCTTTCCAAAACTTTAAAACAACTGATTTTTTAGTAAGACATGAATTCTCTAACAGAAAACGAAATGTGAAACTAAATGTAACATCTAGATGTTCACAGAGGATACTGAGGGAAGTAACATAGTTGAGAAGTTTTGTTTGTTTTTGCTTTGCTTTATGGAGGGAAAGAATAGGTAACAGTATTGTTTTCCCTAGCACAATACCAATAACAGTCTCTTCCCTACATATTACTGAAGATTTTTAAAGTGAGTATACTTGGATCAAGACTATGTTAGACAAGAAAGTAGATATGCACGAATGCCCATCAGCTCATATGTGGTAGAATTTTTTTTAAATAAGAGTTTAAACACTCAAGCAGAAGATAGAAATGATGGATTCAGGAAAATGAAATCAAAACATTCTCAACTTTCTTCTCAGGAATGTTTAATACATGTACTATAATCATGTGAGGGAGAGTACTAAATTCAAAATCATAAAACTGCAATGATTTCCATATAAATTATTTCATAAAAATGTGATTAAAATCTTCAAAAATTTGATTTTGTGTAAATTCAAACTCTTATGAACAGACAAAGGGGGAAAAAACTAACAGAAGTAGCTGTTTCATCCAAGACGAAGAGATTGTGTGAACTCTAGTAACTTACCAGTGAAGATGATCATTTTGGTCTTAATTTTCTCAATTCTAGAAAAAACGATCATTTTAGAACTAAGAAAAGAAAAGTCATTATGGAATAAAAGGAACTTCCTTCATGTTAGTTAGTCCAGAAATACTTCTATCACTTTAAGGAGAATTGCTTCATTAAAAATTAGAACACAAAATCAGTTTTCACTTGGAGATATAGCTCATGGAAGTTAAGTTAGTTTTAGTTTTTGGTTTTGGGTTTTTTTTGGGGGGGGGGGCAGTTGTCATTATCCTGTAACCTCCACCTAGCAGAGTGACTGCCTGTTGAAGGATCTCAAAATGTGTTAAACTATACTAATATGTTTGGCCACCCAATTTTCAAGTAGACTTGATTTTGTGTATCAAGAGGACAGTATTCACTATTGATCTTGGTGACGCCTCTGTCTATTCTGGCAGAAATACAAGTGCCCAGCTGCTACTTGGCTCTCAGTTTCTTCCCCTCCTGGTTGTTCTGGCTGCTGCTCTTCTTGGCACAGGGCTTTTTGCCCTGTGTGGTTGAGGTACAATTGATTGACTCTCTGTTCACAGATATGGTTACTCCTCTCTGTGATACAGCCCATCAAAGCCTATTATATACATAATCCCCAGGAGTCCTCACTGCATGCTATAAACCACAGGAAAACAAGTTTGAATATAGCCACAATTGCCCTTCCCACTTAATTCTAGATTTGTACATGCCTAGTTAACAGACAAAAATTTCACAGCTCACTTCCCACAATAACATGTTCTTCACAATTGCCACTCACATATAGTAAGGTTATTATTCTAAAATCAGAAAACTAGCAAGTAAAGATCTTCATACTATAATTTCTGACTTCCAGATCTGAGTCCCAGTTTCACTTTACCACTAATATATTTATTCAGCCTCATAATCTGAAAACAAGAATAATTCAAATACTTAAAATTTACAAGTCAGCCTGAAATTGTAAATAAATATAAAGTGTGACTGGTAAATGGATAATCAGAGAACTTTATAAACCATCCAGTAAAGTGGGGTATCTATATCCTTCAATGAGAAGAGAGATTGGACTAAACTCATGTCTTGCTAACCAATGAGGAGCCCATGAAGAGACACAATTATATCTTATTTCATAGATTAATAAGTGTCATGTAAAAATATCCTGAAAATAAAAAAATATCAAATGCAGGAACTGAAATTACCCTAGAGATAAATCACAATACAAACAGAAATTCTCGCTTCCAAAGTCACATTGACTTTGAAAGAGGGACATCTTAAAAATTGACTTGGTAATATTTGAGAAGAGGTAGCTAGAAGTAGCCCCTAAATTCTGATGGCTGTTCTTTATGGGTATGGAAGGTCTACTTATGCCAATTGTATGTGATTCCTCCATCCCCATCAACATTTATCTTATCATTCCTTTCTAGCTTGAGTAAAATTGGTTATTCTATCCCCAGTCTGAAAAGACTCTTCACTCACAATGATATCACTTTCTCATGACTAGTTGAAGGAATAGCTCTAAATTGCTTGGAAAACATTTACTGGTTCCCCTAAAAGAGTTGCCTTTTAAGATAATTCTGATTATTTACAAGACCTACTCTTATGACATTTTTTTGCTATAACTACACTCAACTATGAGCAGATTACTAAAGTCTAATTGATTAAAAAGTGCATTCTATTTCAAAGAAAACAAATTCTTATTTACACAGATTGAAATCCTAGGAGAACATATAAAAATGGACACTAAGGAAATAAGCTAATGGCAAGAAGGCCTAAAGTTAGATCAATTTTAACTTATTGACCTGATTCACTAAGCAGAAACTCTGCCTTTTACAAATGGATCAAACAGGTGGTTTTCTTCAATGGGGTGAAATTATAAAACAAAATATGGCCTACAAAAAGTGAAGTGGAAATGGAAGTGGACATGCCTTGGTTAGAAGTACAGGGAAATATTTCAAAGGATGGAGACTGGAATGTTAAAGTGGGTTTATTATTAACAATTTATTCACAAACATTATTATGGCATAGAATGTGTAGATTTAACCTGTGAGGCAAAACAGAGCAACATTTAATAACTGTTTGATTGCTCATAACTGAAAGCCAGACCTTATACTGAGAAATGCAATGGCTAAATTCGGGAAGATACTTGAAGTGGAGATTTTGAACGTTAGTGGAATTAGCACCAAAGGACCATAGTTAACTGACATAATGAAGGAAGAAGACTGTGACAGAAATAACCAGACAAGACAACTTACAAATTGCTCATTGATTTCAGTGACCCTCGACATAGGATAAATGTTCTGATAAATCCTGTATGAGCAGAAGAGTTCCAGGTCAACAGAACATATTTTTGTAAGAAAATAGCAATGGTCCTTGAACCGGTTCCTAGGTTTGAGACCGATAGTTGATGTAGAAGCCCTTCCGTGAAGGTGAGAACAAGTCCCCTTGAGATACTTAACTTGAACTGCTTATTTTTTTTCCAAGTCTTCTGTAAAGATGCCTATAGCCTTGTCAGAAGCAAATGTAACTTTCAGGGCACTACTACTACTTACTGCACATCAAATGTAAACTGAGACTAATTCCAGGAAACCAAAAAGTAACTGTGGTCCAAAAGTCAGACTAGAGTCTTTGGGAAGTCAGATGACCAGCAACTTTAGCTAAGTTCCATCTTAGAGCAGATCATGTTGATTTCAGTGTTACTGTTATTAGTCCCATAGTACCTAAAAACAGAATTTGAGTTAGTCTATGTACCAGGGAGTAGAATGTCATTATTAGTCCCCTCTACTATGAAATATAAGTCAGAATAGTAAGATAAGTGAAATGGTGGTCATTTGAACTACCTACCTTGAGAAACTATAAATAAGAAATAATACTTTATTCCAGAAGGATGTGCAGAGGCTAGTGCCACCATTTGTTACTTAAAAGATAAGGATTGGTTGATTCCCACTGCATCCTCATTCAGTTTTCCTATTTTATTTGTGCAAAATACTGGTAGATGTTGGAGAATGATAGAAAATTATCTGTTGATCCTGGTTATGATTACAATTATAGCCATTATTAATAGATATTCAAAAGTAAAGTAAGCATTCTCTGATACCTGCTACATAGCTATTCTTACATAATAAATGATTTTTTCACCATGGCTGTTTATAAGACAGGCCAAAAGTAATTTTCTCATGCATGTGCTACCAAAATTGTACATTTATAGTACTAACTCTGGAGTATATTAGTATTCTGCCACATGTCATAATTTGGCCACAGGAAACATGATTGTTATCCTTTCAAGTGGATATCACAGTTGTTCATAATATTCATGAATTTATAATGATTGGATTAACTGGATTAATTGAAAACATAACACAATGTCAGATGAGCCTGTTTTGATTTGAACTTTTGGTTGTATAGTTACACTCTGATTAAAAGCTGAACATAGACTCTCACACTATAATAAAAACTAAAATGAGTATTTCTTAAAACAAGAGACCCACTGGGGATTTAGCTCAGTGGTAGAGCGCTTGCCTAGCAAGTGCAAGGCCCTGGGTTCAGTCCTCAGCTCCGACAAAAAAAAAGAAAAAAAAAGAAAGAAAGAAAGAAAAGAAAATCATTTAAGCTTGGCGGTAGTGGCACACACCTTTAGTCCCAGCACTCAGGAGGCAGAGGCAGGCGGATCATTGTGAGTTCGAGGCCAGCCTGGGCTACCAAATGAGTTCCAGGAAAGGTGCAAAGCTACACAGAGAAACCCTGTCTCAAAAAACAAAACAAAACAACAACAACGAAAAACAATAGAGCCTGTAGGCATCACTCAGGATTGCCATGCTCTGTGATTAAAGATTATGGAAGACAGTGAGAGCATAATTCAGACATGAGAATAGAGAATTTTCTAGAATAAAGCTTTGAATTGTCCCAAATAGAAAAGAACCACAATTGGCTGAACTGGAAGTTGCTATGAAAATCAAATATGACTATGTTAGCAATTTTAAAACTCAGGTTATAATTTTTGTATTTTTTGTTTGCTCTGAAATGCCTTTATTTCCTTTTATCTCTTATCCTTTATTGTATACCTATAGAAGACTCACATTTTATATATGTAAGTACTGGAAAATTTACTCCATCATGTACAAGTTACAAGGTATCAAGGAAAATAATAAACATCCTTCTACCTCTCTAGCTACTCTTTTATGAATGTCTTTTAATTTTACACTTCTATATACATATTGAATATATATTGTATATGCAATAATTCTATTACAATTATTCCACATTAGGTGAAATTGTATCTATACTGATTTCTTTATTTGGGGATTTCATGTCATTTAAGGATATATGTTTGATGCCAAGCTAACAAGGGTGAAATTTTAATGGTTACTTTTCATTATCAATTAGATTATTGTATTTGAAGATGATGTGCTCAAATATCTAATTGAATGTTTTAACTTGGTGTGTCTACAAGAGCATTTCCAGATCAGGTAAATGTTTTAATAGCTGTGAACTGATGAAAGTAGATGATGCTCTCCAATTTAGCTTGGCATCATCTATTCTAATCAAGGGCTAATTATATCTAAAGTTTGATTTTTCTTCCTAAGTGTTTAAGCTGGATCACTGATATTCTATACTTGTTAGTTTGTGATCTCAGTGTGAAATGCACAGCAGCATCTATAAACCATAGTTCTCTCTCTCTCCAACATGGAAACCACTTGGATTATTGTCTATATAGCCTGCAAATAGAAGCTAGTAAAATCCTTAGCTTCCACAAGCATGTGATCCAATACTTCATAGTAAATCTATTTATCTATGCAATGTAAATCTTTCTCTTTTCTCTTTTCTCTTTTACACACACACACACACACTCACACACACACACACGTGTGTGTGTGTGTGTGTGTGTGTGTGTGTGAGTGTGTGTTCTGTTTCTGCAGAGAACTCTAATACATATGGAGAAGTAGAGAAATAAGATTCCATATATGGAATGTAATAAATAGATTTTTTTGGAATTAATGAGTGAGCTTTTTCTTTTCAGGACACAGCTGTTATCTCTAGGGAAGACACTCAAAGTAGCAAGAAACAATTTTAATGTTCTATGATCCATTAAGCATAGAATATCTGTTTTAAGAACCATTATTTTATTTAACTAGTTTACTGAAGCTTAATAATGTTGAATCATATGCATGCATACACATATACTTCCCCTAACACAGACTTACTTTAAGAAGGACCCTGTTTGACCAAAGTTATTTTTAAAGGAGAGTACAAATCCTAGAACAGAATTATAGTTTATTGAAAAGAAGACTTTTTATAAAGCAGAAAATTAATAAGAACAAATTACCTAGGTTACTGTACTTACACATACAGTGAATATCAATAAGGTTTTAATAAAGATCATGACCAAAAGCAATTTGGGGAGGAAAGGATTTACAGGGTTTCCACATCCATATCATACTCCATCACCAAAAGTAATCAAGACAGGTTCACAAACAGTACAAGAACCTGGAGGTAGGGAATAAGCACAGAACAGGAAGAAACAGTTCTTAATGTTTCTTACTAATTTAGTCCCCATGGCTTGCTCATTCTGATTTCTTATAGAACCCAGGACCACTTTCCTAAAGGTATCACTGTCCAAAGTAAGCTGAGCTCTCCAACATCAATCTCTAATCAAGAAAAAATGCTCCCACAGCCATCCCTACAGTTCATCTGATAGAGACATTCTCTTAATTGAAGTTTCCCCTTCCCAAATGATCCAAATTGACAAAAAGAACTAATAGTCAACAGCATCTGACCTCTCATACTTATTTAATGAACACCCTGTTTTCATAATTTCCACCTATGCTTGACTTAATATCTATATTTTAATTAACATGGCCTTAGAGCAATACACTATGCCATTTATTTATATTCTACATAGTTCAGGATTATATTAGGGTATCCCAACTAGGTGTGTTATATGAACTTTTCTAAAGACCCATGAATGACATAAACAAAAATTGAACCCAGGGACCACTTGTTGCACCAATGAGTATTTAAGGTTATGTATAGGAGCGTGGGTTAGGAATTACTTATAGAAGCATGGACAACTCCAGCAGCTAGGTAAAAATCATTCTTCCTAACAGTAGTTAACTGTCTAGATTCTTAGGAAGGAACATGAACTCGTGAACCTCTCCTGCTGATAACCTTTACTTGCCAATATATCTTCAGGAGGGCTAGGACCTCATGGCTCCTCTCTCATAGTCACCTTAGCTCTCTAAATTTTGAGGGGCAATGGACTTTGTAAATTCCTCCTCCAACAACAGAAAGTTCCTAAGCACAATCTTGCAAATGTCTTCTTTTGGTAATCATGGCTGCTGACAGTTCAAGAGGGCCATGGCTACATTGTTCCAGGAAGACAGTGTTCAACCACAATATAGTAAGTATACATTGTTTTTTGCACAGTGATAAAATCATCTAAGGATGCATTACTCTGAATATATTTAATTTGTCAAGCATTGAGTTATCTGCTTATGCTTTCCCATCCACACAAGATACCACTACTTACTAGATTCTCATGATAAAGTTATATGTTCAAGACCTTTCTGATGCTTGGACCATATGAACAGAGTTCACTGATGTAGTGACATGTAAGTTATGTGTCTTTTATGGCAATTTTTGAGAGAAGTGTGTTTTCTCCAGCAGGCATTCTCCATTCTACCAGCCTGCTAATGAATAGGTAATGAATGACTGTGCTGTAATCTATTTCCTTTGTTCAAAGTACTTTCTAAATGTGAAAGTCTGAAAATATTGTTCCATCACTTTCCCACGACTTTATGAAAAGGAATGTGTGGGAGATATTTTATTGAGATTCTTGTACATCTAAAAATTGTGGGATATCTTCCATCTTGTAATTTGAATGATAATATAACTGAATATAAAGTTATGAAACTGAGATATTTTGTTCAGCATTTTGAATATTTGTCTTAGTATTTGATATGGATAATAGCAAGCAGAAATGTCTCCTCTGGGGCTTTGCACTCATGACTTTCTTCATTTCCTCTTACTTTCCCACACCCTGGAGCATGTCTGCCTATTCCTTACACTTACTTTCTCTGAGCTCAATGAAATTGTTTCTTTCTTGTATACTTGGTATTTTACTGATGACCTACAAGACATAAAATTTTAAATAATTTATTAATTCCTATCTCATTTTTGGGACATTTAAATTCATTTTCCTACTTGGTGGAAGGATCCTGAGAAAATAAGTCACAAATACACAAACACATTCATGAGTAGATGGCAGATAGATAAATTATGGTTGGTAGATAGATAGATAGATAGATAGATAGATAGAATGATAGATAGAACATACATACATACATACATACATAGATGATAGATAGAATGATAGATAGTACATACATACATACATACATACATACATACATAGATGATAGATAGATAGATAGAATGATAGATAGTACATACATACATACATACATACATACATACATACATAGATGATAGATAGATAGATAGATAGATAGATAGACAGAGAGATAGATAGATAAGCAGATGACAGACAGCTAGATAGACAATAGGTTAGTTGATTGATTGACTGATTTCATCTATGTTTTTAATTTTCTTCCATGGTTCAGTTTTCAAAAGGCTTTTCATGTTTATTATCTTTATATCTACATTGCATTTAGTTGCTAACAAGAGCTCTTCTAAATTGGTGATGTCTACTCTCAACATATCCTATGCTTGCTTCATTTATGTAATGTTCTTTTTCCTCTCTTACAGTATTAATGAGAGAGTTGATATTTTCTTCTTCAGTTCTTGTTCTAATTCCCCTGAATATATATTGGCCTGTATGTCCTAGTCCAGTGAATCTGATCAACCTACTCCCTAAAATACCTAAAGCAAGACTGCTGTGGTCAATAGTTGGGCAGACATCTGTCAAAAGAGCTGCTTATGTTAACACTGGAACCAAAGGATGATGCCTGAATTTGCATCATTTATCATAATTAATTTTCCATTCTACAATGGTTTCTTTTAGGTGGAAAGTGAAAAAACAGCTATATAAAACAAAACTATGCATATATTAGGTCAAATTTTACCTGCATATAACACTTTCTGAAAAGAAAATAGACCCTTACAAGTTATATTAACTATTTCAGTTCAATATGTATTATATTTTAATTACATCTTCAGTGTATCTGTTCCCTTGGCCTAAAGTAATTACAATATTTCTATAAGTGTGGTTTTTTTAATTCTATTTTTTATACTGGTATTTTCACATGGAATAATTTTGCACATCATTTGTCATATATTTCATGTTACGTTTTGGTTCTGCCTTCATAATATTAAATCATCTGGCAAAAAGTAAATATCTACATACTGTCAAAAGTGCAAAGACAACTCATAGAATGGGAGAAAATATTTGAAAGCCATATATAATAAAAGATTGATCCTTGGAGTACATAAATACCTATAACTTAGCAACAACAAAAAAACAACCCAACTGAAAAATGAATTAAGAACTTAAATAGTACACCAAAAAATACATATAAATATAGAGAGTCTATAAAGACATTAAGGAAGTTCAAGTCAATGCCACAATGAATCACTTCACACTCATTAGGATGCCTATTATTTACAAAATGGAAAATACCAAGTATTGCTAAAAATATGGAGAAAGAGAGGAACCTTGTCCTCTGCTAATTGAAATATTAAATGATGTGGCTGCTGTTAAAACATATAGTATAATGTAATAGCCTACACTAGGTTATGGGTCACCAATCAGGAACTACATTCCTGAATAAAATAACTCTCTTCTACAATAGCCATCAACTGACAATTTTGTCACAGCTAGTGGTATCACTTCATGACCCCCTCCCAAATTCAGGCTTGTTTACCTCATCCCCACCCCCTGTCTTATCTTTTTCAGCAGTCATAGTCACTGTGACATCATACCTGCCATAGAGTTGAGCCCAGGAAACATTATTTTTCTGTGGACACCCACTACTTTCTGGCTTCTATAAACTTTTCCTCCCCATCCCTTTTCTGCAATGTCTGGGCAGAGAGTCTCTGTCAATAGCATTAGAATTCATCTAAAGGAAAACTCACTTGGTGGGTATTAAATGTGTAGTACTTCAAAATTGTATACTCCACTGGGCGATGGTAGAGCATGCCTTTAATCCCAGCACTCAGGAGGCAGAGGCAGGCAGATCTCTGTGAGTTGGAGGTCAACCTGCTCTGCAGAGCAAGATCCAGGACAGGCACCAAACTACACAGAGAAACCCTGTCTCAATAAATAAGTAGATAGATAGATAAATAGATAGATAGATAGATAGATAGATAGATAGATAGATAGATAAAATTGCATACTCCAAGGAAGCAAAAGTCAAAAGTTCAAAGTCTCCATACTTAATATGAGAGTTTCTGACTAAGGAGGTATCAATTTAGAGAAAAGGGAACCAAGTCTCAGATGAGTTAAATAACTTAATGGTACCTACATAAAAGTCAATAGAATTGGGATTAAAATACAATAGGTTTAATTCCAAAATATGTTCTCATTAATGGTATACATACAACTTGTATAAAACAAGAGCTTTAATCCTAGTTATAGTGAAGATTTATTGTTTGATGGCAATACATAATTTCCCACCTCTGGTCACTCCTTAATTCTGTAAGAAAGATCAACAGGACACATGCCTGTATTCTCAGTACTAAGGGTGCTGAGGCAGGAGAATTACAAGTTAGAGGCCAGATTGTAGCAAGTAATGAAATTCTGAAAAAAAAAAAAAGCAGGATAAAGGGAAGTAGGGAAGAAAGGAAGGCATAAATAAAGACAAGCTAAAAGAGCTATAGTATGAATTTCACACTGAAGAAATTCAAATTACAGAGTAAAAGCATTATCAAATGCCTTGTCAGCAATTGAGTAGGATAAAAAGAAAAATCATATGTATTCACACATAAATGTGCATTATACAGACACACAGAGGTACATATATGTATATAAATTTGTATCATTTTTCAATAGGCAGACTTTCCATTAGCTTCAGTAGACAGCTGCTTAAATTGCACCCATTATCTGTATAAATATATAATGTCCCAAGTGTGCAATTATGTTAGCCCACAGTGGAGAATGACTTGACTTTAAATCCCTGTGCCGGGAACATGACTGATTCTGAAAGATTTGCATTTGAAAGGAAGAATCTCTTCACAGAAGCTGTCAGTAGCTCAATGAAGCCTATTAGTGCACTTTTATACTAAAGAAAGGATTGTTATGGCTGGGAATTTTCCCTTCCTCCCAGCCGGAGGGATACACTTTCCCTATCACAGTTCGATGAGTTTGGGTATAGTTGGCTTATTGCCCATTCCTCCAAGGCAGAACATTCTCTTAAGACCCATTTTTGCTTACAATATGTAGGAAGTCAGTATCCAAAACACAATTTGGGGAGTCCATTTACTGTCCAATCGATAATATCATTCTTGGAGCTAAATATACACGTTTATTATTTCATCACAATTGCACTATCATCATTAAAAAGCTTCCACCATCATTTTCTCTAAGTGCTTAACTAGACAAAAATGATTGTGTATTTCTTAAAGAAGTTAACTACCTTTTAAAATTACAAACAATTTACAAATGCTGAAAGTACAGCTTCTCACTCTACAGAGAAGAAAACTAATCTTTTAAATTTTATGTTGGTTTGGAATCTATTTTATATAATATGATCATTAATAAAATATGAGATAACTTATATTTCCTCCACCTATCAAGAGATCACACTAACTATAGTGCACATTTTAACAATGTCCTGGAAGGTAAGACTTCTGGAACCCATGAAATTAAGTTAACTAAGACTATCTATGATAAATATGTATCATAGAAGAGTGGTAATGTAATCTAAAGTAAATTTGAGATTAGATTGAATATAGTATATTAAACTGAAGGTGGCCTATTGCATAAAATACAACAGATTTAAAATCAGAACTGAAAGGATTTATAATTGATAACATTTTTAAATAGAATATAAAATCCCAAGCCACCAAAGAGAAGATCATGTTTGCACTGTGAAATAGTCTTAAGGGTATTGAGTGAAACAAAGCTTGCAAAGTCAAGGAATTTTGCTCTGCTATGGTTATGTGTCCCACTGAAGCAATATTTAGAAGTCTGTAGTTTGGGAAGTATTTAGATATGAGTTTTCTGATCCCATTAATAGATTATTTATTGAGTAGCTCATAATTTTATTTTATATTGAGAGATGATGAAAACTAAGAAGGTAAGACATTATTGGAGGAAGTTATATTTTGTGGACAATATCTTGTCTCTACCCCTTCTATTCTGTTTCCTGGCCATCATGAGGTGAGTAACTCTGTCTACTATGCCTTACAAACTCCCGTGTTCTGTCTCAGCACAGGCCCAGAAACAGTGAAGGTATGTGACCATAGACTAAAACCTTGGCCCAAACCAGACCTTTCCTGCTTTAATCTTTTCAAATATTTAAACATGGCAAGGGAAATAGGGATAACTGGAATGCAAAGATATAAAAAATCAAAATTGATTTGCCCACTGGATTCCAGCCTTCTCTGTGTCATTTTTCATCTTCCCAGGATTAAAAATGTAATAATGTGGGGCTATAAGATGGCCCAGCTTTGAAGAGTGCCTGTAATTCAGTTCCAGCTCAATTCCTTCAAGTCCTGTGTCCAAAGAGTGTGGCGACTTAGCAGTAAGGACTTACCTTCAAGTCAGAGAGAATTAAAGTCAACAGCAATAGCTCATATTGTTTGGAGAGTCTCTCAGACTTTCTTGAACACCTTGAAAGGAGGTTTCCAATGCCAGAAACTAGGGATTATATTGGACAGTCTATGGCTCTAATGTGCTTTGCAGATTGCCAAGAGAAAAAAGCAATCAATAGTTCTTTCCAGTTGTAAACCCATAAGCCATAATGACCAGCTTGGTAAGATATCCCAACCGGGCAATAGTTACATTTATCTTGGGAATAACCTATAGTAATGTAATTGGACTTAAGACTCACTCAACAAGAGGAAGTTAATGCTTGTTCAAGTAAACACAGCCAGATATTAGTTGGTGAAATCAAGGAACATAGAAGAGAACCTACTAGTGCCAACTTCCTAAACTAGTATAATTCTGAACTGCATCCTACACACTTATGCCTACATCGAATAGATAAGTATAATTCTCACTCCTTATCTAACTTTTAAAACTTCTATTTTCAGCAGACTGAGACCATTCTAGAAAGCCAGAATTGATCAAAATTCAGAAAACAACTGACCAGTTAGTGGCCAACCCTAACTGATACATCTACAACAGAACTCTATAACTCCTATTTAGGAAACAAGTTGGAAAGGAGGTGAAAAGAGTGTAAGAGACAGAGGACCAGGACATCATCTGTAAAATACAGTCTTCTGCATATGACAAGGAAGCTGCACCAATTAAACTTCAAAAATATGCCTACCTAAACTAAGTTTGTGCAGTAACAAAACGTAGTGGCTTCCCATACAAAAGGGGGAAGCTCACAAGGCATATATGTGTGTGTATAACTATTATAATTAAAGAAAGGTTAAAAAATCTGAACATGAGTCTAGGGAAGGACACAGAAGAATTTGGAGGGGGAGCTAGCTTCAGAGACAGATATGT
This sequence comes from Onychomys torridus, assembly GCF_903995425.1. Taxonomy (NCBI): domain Eukaryota; kingdom Metazoa; phylum Chordata; class Mammalia; order Rodentia; family Cricetidae; genus Onychomys; species Onychomys torridus. Next base: position 52,156,700 of record NC_050452.1, on the reverse strand, counting down.
TGTATGAAGTTCTCAGAAAAAAGAAATGGCCTATATTCTTGCAGCAGACTGAAGTTCATATGTAAAGTTCATTTCCCAGCATACACATCATGGAGTTTACAACTGTAATAAGCCTGTAGCTCCAGGGTATGTGTGCCTTTTTCTGACCTCTATGAACAACCATACACACATGTGCACACTGACAAGTATGCATTCAGATGTGTTAATACACACATACAAATAATATGTATTCATATGAATATGGAGTGAGAGAGAGAGAGAGAGAGAGAGAAACAGAGAGAGAGAGAGAGAGAGAGAGAGAGAGAGAGAGAGAGAGAGGAGAGAGGAGAGAAAGAAGAGAGATACACACATAGCAATGGACTGATTTCAAGACATCAGGTAGGCAGATTCAGCACAAGACCAAAAAGCAAAAAGAGAACAGCAATCATAAAAGATAAAATTCTACAGGCTGGCGGTAGCTCAGTGGTGAAGGGTGCTGGCTGCCTTCCCAGAGGAACCACGTTCAATGTCCAGCACCAATATTGTAGCTATCTGTAGATCCAGAGACTCAAAAGCCTTTATTGGACTTCAAGAGCACTAGGTACAAAGCTGGTGCATAGACCTATCCAGGGCAAACACCTATCCATAAAATAACATAAATCTAAAGACAGGGAGAAAATGGAATTCTGTTGGTGGGATGTTACACCTTTTTAGTGCTGGTAAAGCTAAGAGAAGAGAATCACCATTTCCAAGCCGGCTTAGGTCATAGGAAATTTTTGTCTCAAAAAAGAAAATGGAATGCAGACAATGATATTCCTGCTATTTAATTCTTACTATTAAAGGTTATCAGGTGATGGGCTCCAGTATACTTGCTTTAGGGTAAAGAATTTGGGGTCTCATAAAATTTTCACTATACTCATTAGGAGCTCATGAGGCATTTACGACATTTGAACAATCTACTATGTGCTTGCGATTTTAAGATATTGAAACATGCAAATAAGTGGATTAATAAATATATTGGGAAAATGCAGATAAATAATCTAGGAACTGAGTTCTAGTAAGATCTTACATGAGTAGATGAATACATAGGTATATGGATAAATGCTTTTATATAGCTATATGTGAAACAACTTAAACAATAACTTGATGAAATAGATTAAAAGTATTAAAACAGCTGATGATTCATTCTCCTACTCAGAACATGTAAATCAGTTCCTAAAGTGTAGATTCCTAGAGGCAATTCCTACTCCAGGAGCTCATTCTGGTGATCTCACCACCCTTCTTTAGAATGCTGTACACAACACAACACACATACACACACACACACACATACATACACACATGGGCTCACCACCTTCCTTATACTTATTTTGCTATAGTGGTCACTTTCCTCAGTTATTAACATTCTAAAATATAGACATAATATAAATCTATCCATTTAACTTTCAAAACAGCTCCAAATGGAGCAATCATTAAGATATGATGGTTTTCCAGGGTGCCTAGAGGCCTGAGCAAAGTAGAGAGAGAGAGATACAGGATAGTAAACACATAGCTCTATCAGGATCAAATTAGCTCAAATTTCTCAATTTTCCAGAGAGAAATTAACCTCACTCATTTTCCTCTAATTTTTTATTCCATTTCTATTCACTTCTCTAGGCAGTCTGAATTACAAGATGAGATTTTAATATTGAATTCCTTTTTCTGGGGGGGTGGGATTGTGTAAGTATTGCCAGTACAGGGGCCAAGGTGATATTTCATGTCTTCCTGTCTTCCATTCATTTGGCTTGGACTATTGGTTTCTTTCCTCCTTTCGAAGCTTGCATGACACCTTCTGCTATCATGAAAACTTGGTCCCTGGGAGGAGGCTGCCAATTCAATCTGTATTCAGGGTCCTGTGTCCAAAGTGCACAGTGTTTTCCCTAGCAGGGACTTACCTGCAGCCTCTGGTAGGCAACCAATGGCAACAATAGCCTAAAATATTTTGGGGGAGTCTCTTCAACTCTTCAATCATGAGGAAACTTCTCATGAAAGGTATTATTTTCTTGGTCTATGACTCATGGTAGAAATCTTGTCATCCCTGGTGGGAAATTTTCGTTTAAACTATGTGTTTATATGTCTACATATAGACATATATATATTGAATGTAATTTTAAGAAAATAGAAAATATGATTCCTTGTCATGTTTTTCAAGAAATCCTTATTCTTATTTTTACTCTCTCCACCCTCCCAATTAAACACACTTCCACTTCCCCATTTTTCCCCTCAAATTACTCTTTCCCTTGATTTTCCCTTCTACACCCTCATCCACAACTCCATGGTCCCTATTACACTTTCCAGACTTCTGTGGTTACTCCAGGTTATATGCACATATTTGAAGATCTGTAGTTAGGAACCACAGGTGAGAGATAATGTGTAAAAAAAATTGCCATTCTAAGACTAGGTTACCTCATTCAATATAATCCTTTTAGAGTTCTATCCATTACCTGCATATTTCAGTTTTTCTTTACAACTGAAGAATCTTCCATGGTGTGTATCTACTGTATATTTATCAGTTAAAACACATTTAATTAGTTTGCATTTCTCAGGTAATGTGAATAGAAGAGCAATGGACATATCTAAGTGTCTGTAAAGTATGATGTCAAGTCATTTACTTATATGCCAAGGAGAAGAACAGCTGGATTATATGGTAGATTTGTTTCCAGCTTTTTGAGGGTTCTCAACACTTCCAGATTTGTTTTTTTTTATTTTAAAAATTATAAATTGTATTGCACTTAAGAAAAGTACTAGTGTAGCTGAAAGTTTTCCTATGTTTTGCCTGGCCCACAGTCAGGACAAATCTCTCTCAAAAAAAAAAATCATCCTGAGTGAGGTACCCAGACTCAGAAGGACAAACATGGTATGTACTCACTCATAGGAGGATACTAGATGTAAAACAAAGATGACTAGACTGCTACAACAACTCCAGGGAGGCCTGCCTAGAAAACTGGACCTGGAAATACCCCAGGGATCACCCAATGACAGAGAAGTGGATGAGATCTACATGAACAACATGGACGATAGTGGGAGTAATGAGGGCAAGGTTTGAGGGAAGGGAGGCTTGGGGGAGCAGGGAGATCCCAGCTGGATCAAGAACAGACATGAGAGAACAGAAAATGGTTAGACCATGATGGATGAGGACCACATGAGAACAGGAGTGAGCAGAGTGCTGGAGAGGTCCCCTGAAGTCCACAGTGATGCATCCTCTGTAGACTGCTTGGCAGTGGTTGAGGCAGAAAGCCTGATCTGACCTAGTCTGGTGATCAGATGGCCAAACAACCCTGACGGTTGGGCTGGAACTCTCATCCAGTGTACTGGTGGAGCTCCATGTATCCAGTTGTCGAGAAGGAGAAGGGACTGTGGGAGCATGAATTGTTGAGCCCAGGATTGGAAAAAGCACGGGGACCAAAGGCCAGACGAATGGAAGCACATGAATTGTGAACCAAAGGCTGTGGAGCCCCTAGCTGGATCAGGCCCTATGGATAAGTGAGACAGTTGAGTGGCTTGGACTGTTTGGGAGGCATCCAGGCTGTGGGACCTGGACCTGTCCTTAGTGCGTGAGATGGCTGTTTGGAACCCTGGGGCTTACACAGGGACACTTTGCTCAGCCTGGAAGGAGGGGACTGGACCTGCCTATATTGAATCCACCAAGTTTAATGAAATCCCCAGGGGAGTCTTGGCCCTGGAGGAGATGGGAATGGAGGGGAGGGGATGGGGGAAGGTGGGGGTGGGGGCGGGAGTGGGGAGGACGGGGAACCCATGCTGATGTGTAAAATTAAAACACAAATATATATTTTAAAAAAGGGGAAAAAAGAAAACTGAATAACAAGAAAACCAGGAAAAGACAATCCTAAAGCACAAAATAGCAATCAAGAAGAGCTTAAATTTGAAAGAAAATATTGAACAATGATGGAGAAAGTCTAGCTAGAAACTAGATCAAGATGACAGGAATGAAGTGTGGAAAGAAACAGAAAAAAGGGACAATTATTAAGCATTAAGACAAGATGTTTTTGAAGAACTGAATGATATGGACTTAAGATTAAATTTACCCATAGAACAGGCAGTATTTATATTAACATGTGAATGTAAGTTATTTCAAGAGAGTGGGGTCAAAAATGCAAGAGGACATCTTCAAAAGGTTAAAAGTGACAAGGTCCCAGGCATTGAAGTAAAATTGTTGGTTGGAATGAAATGGTCTTCAAGCTCTGAACAAATGCAATTTTTCACCTAAATTCATACTTTTCCTAAACTGTGGATCGCTGTGGAGAGATTATGTAAATATGTGTTTGACTATATTAGCTACCACATTGGAACTATTCTATATTCCTCGTTTCAAATAAAATTTTCTATTTTAAATAACTAATTTGCCTTAAGTTCAACTCTGTTTCATTTAAAATTACTTGAACAGATTTATCTTGTTTGGTGATACATTTTTATCTTGGCCTATAAGCTTTAAGTGATTCTATGGTGAATTACATAGGATGGAGTTTTTCCTCAAGTAAATCTAACAATCCTCACCAGTGTTTCTTTCAACTTATATTGTGCTTCCAGTTTTTTGTGTGTTTTATCCATTTGAGTTGAATGATTTATTTTCCTATTTTCC